>NC_057810.1:642003581-642006891 GCF_018294505.1 Triticum aestivum
CCACCCCGCCACCCGCAGCCCTGCGCCGACTACCGCCGCCCGCGCCTTCGCCCCACGCCGCCCGCGCCGCTGCCGAGTCGCCGCCGCCGCCGCCATTGACCGCCGCCTACGAACCGGTCAATCTCGGTTTATTCTGCGGTTTTTCTTTGGTTCGGTTTAGTCAGATAGGTTTTTCTTTAGGGTTTTCCTAATTAAATGAACGTTCGTTCGTTCGTTCGTTTTAAAGGACGAGTTTCATCGGATTAGTTCTGTTAGCAAACGTTCACGCCGTAGGTTTGTCTTTTTAGTTTATTTTCGGCCAAGAACCTATCCGCGAATAGTTTTCTCGCGATTTAGCCCCTGATCTTAAAACTAGCATAACTTTTTACTCGTTTATCCAAATTAGATGAAATTAGCGTCTAAATCTTCGTACCGTTCTGTTCTTTCCAGTTAACCAACTTGAACATGATTTTGGTACTGTAAAATCTGAGTTTAGTTCATATTAGTAAGTGATCTTGTTTCGTTCGTATTCTGAGTTTCGTTTCTCCATTTGAGTTGATTCCTTTTGCAAATCGTAGCTAATCACATGTACCTACTGTTAAGATCTAATCCACATGATAATATGTTGTTCGTATTTACTTTTTCTAGTCTAAGCCGTTTGCTTGTTTCGTGTTTGATTTGGATCTTTTCCCGGTTTTCTCGTTGTTTCGTTTGAGTGATTGCTTATGTATGCTAATGTTTGTCTACGCTAGATTACCCAGAGTGTGAAGCTTGTTACTACGAATCTCTAGAGTTTGCAGATCGTTGGCAAGGCAAGTTACACTTTGATCATACTCTTCTATACCTAGTTTTTACTATGCATTAGTATTGCCCCTCAAATATTTGCATGAGTAGGATTAGGAACATGTGGTTTGGTTGTAGTACTTGAGGTAGCAACCTGATACCTTTTGATCACCCCGGGAATATACGTTATGCTTATTTATTGCTTAGCCATGCTCGTAGACGGGGATTGGATTGTGATTTTCACATGGAAGTTTGAGAGTTATTAATCATGGATAACATTAAGGTGGCAATTTTAATATACATCTGGGTGGATTGGTTGAGGCACCTGGGGAACCCAGTGTTTCCTGTTTAAGGAAATCCCGGAGTACCCGTGTGATTTTTCTTTCGGTTCGCCACCCAGGCTCAAAGGGATCATACAATTATTCATGCTAGAAACTTCCGTGTGCAGCCACAAGCCATTATGGGCTCTGGCATAGTTTAATAAGTTGCGTGAGCTCTTGAAGAGGTGGACTAGCAGATGTAGGGGAAAGTAGGTGTACCGGTCCGCCCGGAGTAGAGAGTAAGTGCTTCAGAAAGACTATGTCTCTATCATCCGATCATGGATGCGGTCTAGTCTTGAGGGGAAAAGTGCGCAAACCTCTGCAGAGTGTATAAACTAATCATGGTTAGCCGTGTCCCCGGTTATGGACATCTTGAGTATCTGGTATTTGAATTATTGATTTGATCTCATCACTTTACTTAATGAATTTATTGGGTTAACGATGATACTTTTAATTGGGATTTGAGTTGGGGTTACCTTCTCAAATGTTGGGCAACTTGGGAGTAGTTAAATAAATTTATTCCTTTGTTGTAGGGAAAAACTAGCTTTATGCAAAACCATAAATTTACAGCCTCCACAAGCCAAATATTGCATGTAGATATAGTTCTTTCATTGCATTGTGTTGCTTTATATTGTAACTCTGTCAGCATATTCAATGTGCTGACCTACAGGGCTGCAACATCTCATGTTGAAGACTACTCAGACGAAGAATAAGGTGTGACAAGTCATTGTTTTGCACTCAGCTATGCCGTTGGATTTGATGGACTCATTTACCCTCGAAGCTTCCATAGTTATTTAGTTTAGATGGCCTTCAGCCATGATATTTTGTGTAATCATACTCTTTATGAGGACTCGATGTAATAAGTGTGTGATTGAACTCTGTTATAATTCCTCGAGTAATGTGAGTGTCAGCATTATCGATCCAGGGATGACACTGATGCACAGAGATTTCGGTCCATTCGGATCGTGGTCGCTACAAGATGGTATCAAAGCACACACTGACTGTAGGACGCGACCACTAGAATAAGCCACGGGATTTCTCTTCTGTGCTCATTTCTAATTCTCCTTTATTTCTACTCTATAGATGGCGGATCCCAAGAACAAGTTCACTCAGCCGGATGACAACACCCTTTTTGGATGACACTTGAAGGAAGTCACTAAGTACTTGAACATTGGACTACCAAGCTTCACAGAGACTTTCTCGACAACTATACTGGAAGAGGAGCGCTGGAAGATCAAAGTCTGGGTACCTGGGAGGACATTGGCACCAACAATGGAGCCTATTGATTTCTACCTGGATGCACCAAGCTGGAGTTTAGGAAAGAGCATGGAAGCCCATATCACCTTTGGACGCATATGTGAGGTGTATCACAAGGAGCTGGAGAACACCATCTATCAAATATGTGACCGCTGAGATGAAGAATGGGAGATTATTCATACCAGGAGGGATGGATCAATTGCAGCTTACATTCAAGAGATGGGGGATCATATTCATCGACAAGAGAATCAACAGATTATCCACATGAATAAGATCAAGAAGCTGATGAAGATTTCCGTACTACTGGAGAAGCATGAAGATTTGAAGAGGAAGCTAGGACTATCAGTGGAGAATCACGAGCGAGAACCAGCAAAGGAGATCCGTTCGGAGGACTACATCATCCTGGACGACACCGACACAGATAGCGATACAAGTGATGGTAGTGAAGATGACTACATTGATGAAGCTGGAGCAGATATTATGGATTCTTCCTCCGATGAAAATTTCGAGATAACCACCATGTAACTAGTAGTATTCCTCCAAGTAGTTAGCAATGATCGAGTTTGTAATCATAGGTTAGACCGATTGTGTGATCTTGTGTGCTATTGAATGAAGTGAATTGATTGTGATTGTCTCATGAGCATATGGGTAGTGAATCTCTCTTAGACCTCATTTCTATTCTGCTCACCTTTCTAACCCATCAGATGCCTCTGAGACGTGACAATGGATTTGCATTCCCATCGGAGCTCAGTCAGTTGACGACGACAACAACAACAACAACAACAACAACAACAACAACAACAACAACAACAACAACAACAACAACAACAACAACAACAACAACAACAACAACAACAACAACACCAACAACACCAACAACAACAACAGCAACAACACCAACAGCAACAACAGCAACAGCAACAACAGCAACAGCAGCAACAGCAACAGCAGCAACAGCAACAGCAGCAACA
>NC_057810.1:642007793-642015473 GCF_018294505.1 Triticum aestivum
AACAACAGCAACAACAACAACAACAGCAACAACAACAGCAACAACAACAGCAACAACAACAGCAACAACAACAACAACAACAACAACAACAACAACAACAACAACCCACCACCACCACCCCCTGTTGACCACCTAGCCTGTTTTCTAAGGTTAAATCCGTCGGTGTTCTCTAGTAGCACCGAGCTGATTGTTGTAGATGATTGGCGGAAGACAGCTGACCACTACAGGATGCACAGATGCGGAGAGAGTGCGTTTTGCCGCACATCATCTTGAGGGATCCGCAGCATCTTGGTGGGAGAATTTCACAACCACTTACCTCATTGACACTATTACATGGGATCAGTTTCAGCAGGCTTTCCACAATGCCCATGTGTCAGCAGGAGCTATGAGCATGAAGAAGCGCGAGTTTCACAACTTGCGCCAAGGAGGGCATACAGTGGGCCAGTATGTGGATGAGTTTAGCAAGTTAGCATGCTATGCCCCTGATGACGTAGCCACAGATACCGCTAAACAGGAAAAGTTTCTAGAGGGACTCAACGATGAGCTGAGCACGCAGTTGATGGTGGCAACATTCAACAACTACCAGGAGTTGGTAGACAGGGCCATCATGATTGAAGGCAAGCAGCAACAGATTGATAATCACAAGAGGAAGTATGGACATGGGAGGTACACTTCAGGAGCTCAGCAGAAGCCCCGCTACTCCCCGTACTCGGGAGGACATACCCACAACCATGGAGTCCATAAGCATGGAGGACATACGCATAATGGAGCAAGTTCGCACAACCATAGTGGCCCCAATAATGGCAATGAGAATGGAGGAAGCAGCAGCCAGAACCTTTCCAACCCCACAACGCCAGCCAAGAGGGATCTGAGCCACATTACCTATTTCAAGTGCCATAAGACCGGACATTATGCCACTGAATGTCCTGAAGCAAAGAATGGAAATGGCAATGGAGGTTCCGCGAAGAAGCCCAACCCCTTCACCAAAGGTTAGGTGAACCACGTCAGCATGGAGGAGATTGAGGATCAACCCTACGCAATTGTCGATATGTTTTTGATTAATGCATTTACCGCACTTGTTCTTTTCGATACTGGTGCATCACATTCATACATATAAAGGGGATTTTTGGATAAGTATAACCTGCCAACCGTAGCCCTGAAGTCACCTATGTTAGTAAGTTTCGTAGGAGCGGAGTATATGGCTAGTAGGGGATGCTATCAGTTGCCACTAACCATAGGTAGGCATGTCTTCCCCATCGACCTGATTGTTCTGGAGTCACAAGGATTAGATGTGATACTAGGCATGGATTGGCTATCCAAGTTTGAAGGAAACATCGATTGCGCCAGTAAATCAATTCGTCTCACCACCCTAGAAGGAAAAAGGATCAAGTATGTATCCCGGCATGCACTGAGGAGAACTCAGGTGAATTCCTTACCAGGATTTGTACATGAGGTAGTACCAGTGGTGAAGGATTATCCCGGCTTATTTCCGAAAGAGTTACCAGGCATGCCACCGGATCGAGACATTGAGTTTTTAATTGAACTATTGCTAGGCACTGAACCTATATCAAAGAGACCGTATCGGATGCCCGCAAAGGATCAGGAGGAAATTAAGACGCAGATAAAGGAGTTACTAGAGAAAGGTTACATTCGACCAAGTTCATCACCTTGGGGAGCCCCAGTGCTTCTAGTGGAAAACAAGGATGGATCTTTGAGGATGGTTGTTGATTATCGTGCGCTGAATGAGGTGACCATCAAGAACAAATACCCTCTACCGATGATTAATGATTTGTTTGACCAGCTGCAAGGAGATAAAGTTTTCTCAAAGATTGATCTTCGATTAGGTTATCACCAGTTGAAGATCCGAGAGGAGGATATACCTAAGACGACCTTTACCACCAGGTATGGGCTATACGAGTATACTGTTATGTCATTTGGTTTGACTAACGCACCTGCCTATTTCATGAATATGATGAACAAAGTGTTTATGGAGTTTTTGGATAAGTTCGTCGTGGTATTCATTGATGATATATTGGTCTACTCAAAGAATGAAGAGGAGCATGAGGAGCATTTGCGTTTGGTTCTTGAAAAGCTCAGGGGAACACCAGTTGTATGCCAAGTTCAGCAAGTGTGAGTTTTGGTTAAAGGAAGTTGGATTTCTCGGACATATTATATTCGGAGAAGGAATAGCAGTAGACCCTACCAAGGTTGCTTCTGTCACTAAATGGTTGGCACCCACATCAGTTGGAGAGATCAGGAGTTTTCTTGGACTCGCAGGTTATTATCAGAGGTTTATCGACAATTTCTCCAAGATTTCAAAACCCACGACGGAGTTATTGAAGAAAGACACCAAGTCTAAATGGACCAAGGATTGTGAGGCTAGTTTTCAGGAGTTGAAGAAATGTTTGCTTACAGCCCCAGTGCTGATTCTCCCAGACGTAAGGATTACCAAGTATATTGCGACACTTCACGTCGAAGACTTGGAGGTGTACTTATGCACGAAGGGAGAGTTGTTTCATATGCCTCACGACAGCTTCGACCTCATGCGTTGAATTATGCTACGCAAGATTTGGAGTTAGCAGCCATAGTGCATGCGCTGAAGACATGGAGACACTTTCTCATTGGAAACCATTGTGATGTATACACGGATCATAAGAGTTTGAAATACATCTTCACGCAGAAGGAGTTGAACCTCGGGCAAAGGAGATGGTTGGAGCTCATAAAGGATTATGATATGAAGTTGCATTACCATCCTAGAAAGGCCAATGTCGTAGCAGATGCGTTGAGCCGCAAGAGTTATGTTAACACACTCATAATCGGAGGATTACCTAAGGAGTTAGCAGATGATCTTCGGGAGCTAAGCTTGGAGATAGTTCCGAGAGGTTATGGTGTAGCATTGGAAATCCAGTCCACTTTGTTGGGTAAGATCAGAGAAGCCCAGAAGACTGACAAGGACACTACCAAGATAAAGGAAAAGATGAGTAAAGGAAAGGCTAAAGGATTTCATGAGGATGAGCACGACACCTTATGGTTTCAAGATCGCATATATGTGCCTAATGACCCCGAGATCAGGAAGTTGATTCTACAGGAGGCCCATGATTCACCTTACTCGATTCACCCAGGCAACACCAAGATGTATCTGGATTTGAAGGAAAGTTTCTGGTGGACAGGAATAAAGAAGGATATTGCCGAGTATGTAGCAGTCTGTGATGTATGTCAGAGAGTCAAGGCAGAGCACTAGAAGCCAGCAAGATTACTACAGTCGTTGCCGATACCCGAATGGAAGTGGGATAAACTAGGCACGGATTTTATCACCGGATTACCCAGGACTTGTTCCGGCTATGACTCTATCTGGGTTGTAGTCGATCGATTGACGAAAGTAGCCCATTTCATCCCAGTGAAAACAACTTATACGAGTGCTTAGTTGGCAAAGATATACATGACCAGGATCGTGTGTCTGCATGGAGTTTCGAGGACCATTGTATCAAATAGAGGAATCCAGTTTACTTCAAAGTTTTGGAATCAGTTGCATGAAACTTTGGGTACCAGACTAGAGTTCAGTACAACTTTTTATCCACAGACAGATGGACAAACCAAGAGAGTCAATCAGATTCTAGAAGACATGTTGAGAGCTTGTGCACTAGATTATGGATCTAGTTGGGATGACAATTTGCCATACACAGAGTTTTCTTATAACAACAGTTATCAAGCGAGTTTGAAGATGGCCCCTTTCAAAGCCTTGTATGGAAGGAGGTGCAGGTATCGTGGGACGAAGTTGGAGATTGACAGTTGCTCGGACTAGACTCAATCAAAGACTCTAAAGAGAAGGTTAAGTTGATTCGCGACAGACTTAAGGTAGCCCAGTCCAGACAGAAGAGTTATGCGGATACTAAACTCAAGGAGATAGTTTACGAAGTCGGAGACAGAGAGTATCTTCGTGTGTCTCCACTTCGAGGAATTAAACATTTTGGAGTCAAGGGAAAGTTAGCACAATGTTTTGTGGGACCATACAGAGTTTTGGAACGCATGTGAGAAGTTGCATACAAGCTGGAATTGTAGAAGGATTGTCCGGAGTTCATGATGTGTTTCACGTTTCCCAGTTGAAGAAGTGCCACGCAGAGATGGCTGATTTTCCTCTAGGAGACACAGTGCCACTGGAAGCAATTTAGTTAGACAGGGATTTGACCTATGACGAGAAGCCAGACAAGATTCTCGAGTTTTCCAGCCGAGTTACTCGCAGTAAGGTTACCAATTTTTGCAAAGTTCAGTGGAGCCACCATACCGAGGAGGAAGCCACATAGGAGCGAGAAGAAGATCTCCGCAAACACTACCCAAACCTTTTTGCCACTGTTCAAGAATTCGTCCGATTAACCATTTAACTTGCCGATTAATCCCTACTCGTAGGGTCACCGAGCAGCCGATAAACCGATAAATCGCCTGATTACTTGATTAAATGGCCGATTAACTTGCCGATTAGCCTATTAATCCCCTACTCGCCAGCCAACCAAGCAGCTACCAGTTAACGATTTCCTCAACAATGCTTTTTGCTGACCAACCCGAATCTCGAGGGCGAGATTCATCTTAAGGAGGGTAGGTTTATAACATCCCATTTTTCAATTCGGATATTATACATAGATCATCATATGCGTATCATATTTATTCTTGCATTTTATTGTGATCCTGAAAATCTTAAGCAACTCAAGGACCCAAGGAGAGAGTTGGAGGTTTCACAAAATTCATATTTGAATTCTTTTTAAATTTGAAGAAAGGGTCGATTTGATTTTATTATTTTCTCTCCAATTATTTTCAATATAAAAATATATGAGAGAAGATAATATGACTTCTTCAATCCAGGAGAAATATTGGAGAAAGAATTTTAAAAATCTAATTATTTATTTATTGGTATTTTATTTGCTATTTTATTTGAATTGGAAAAATATTGCATTTTTTGAAAATTGCATATTAGTCTAGAAAAATGTTCATCTTGTCCTAAATATTAGATTTGGATGGTGAAAATTGTTTCTGACATATTTCAGATTTTTTTAGGTTTATTTAGGTTTATTTAGGATTTTTCCTTCGCGGTGAAATTGTTTTGAAAAAAGTTTCGGACCGACTAGGCCGAAGCCCAGCCGGCCCAGCGTCGCACCAGCCAGCTCCCATGCCGCTTTCCCCATCGTGGCCGACCGGGACTCCACCGGAGTCCGGCGCCGACACAGCGCCGGCCGGCCCCTTCCCCAAGTCGGAGCCGAGTCCCCCGAGGCCTTTAAATGCCGTGCCACCCCGCCGCCTCTTCCCTTATCTCGCCCCGTCGCCACCATCGCCGCCTTCGCAGAGCGCCGCCGTCGCCGCCTGTTGCTGCACGCCGCTGCCGCTCGCCGCCTCGCCACTCTCAACCCCGCGCCGCCTACCGCCGTCGCCCCATGCTGCCCACGCCGCTGCCGAGTCGCCGCCACCGCCGCCGTTGACCACCGCCATCGAACGGGTACGAACCGGTCAATCTCGGTTTATTCTCTAGTTTTTATTCAGTTCGGTTTAGTCATATCGGTTTTTCTTTAGGGTTCCTAATTAAATGAACGTTCGTTCATTCGTTCATTTTAATGGACGGTTTTCGTCAGATTAGTCCTGTTAGCGAACGTCCGCGTCGTAGGTTTTTCGTTTTAGTTTATTTTTGGCTAGGGACCTATCCGCAAATAGTTTTCTCGCGATTTAGCCTCCGATCTTAAAACTAGCATAACTTTATACCCGTTTATCCAAATTAGATGAAACCATCGCCTAAATCTTTGTATCGTTCTGTTCTTCCAGTTAACCAACTTGAACATGATTTTGGTACTGTAAAATCTGAGTTTAGTTCAGATTAGTAAATGATCTTGTTTCATTTGTATTTTGAGTTTCGTTTCTCCGTTTGAGTTGATTCTTTTTGCAAATCGTAGCTAATCAGATGTACCTAATGTTAAGATCTAATCCACATGACAATAAGTTGTTAGGTTTTACTTTTGGTAGTCTAAGCCGTTTGCTTGTTTCGTGTTTGATTTGGATCTTTTCTCGGTTTTCTCGTTGTTTCGTTTGAGTGATTGCTTATGTATGCTACTGTTTGTCTATGCTAGATTACCCGGAGTGCGAAGTTTGTTACTACGAATCTCTAGAGTTTGCAGATCGTCAGCAAGGCAAGTTACACTTTGATCACACTCTTCTATACCTAGTTTTTACTATGCGTTAGTATTGCCCCTCAAATTTTTGCATGAGTAGGATTGGGAACATGTGGTTCAGTTGTAGTACTTGAGGTAGGAACCTAATACCTTTTGATCACCCCGGGAATATACGTTATGCTTATTTATTGCTTAGCCATGCTCGTAGACGAGGATTGGATCGTGATTTTGACATGGAAGTTTGAGAGTTCTTAATCATGGATAACATTAAGGTGGAAACTTTAATATACATCTGGGTGGATTGGTTGAGGCACCTGGAGAACCCAGTGTTGCCTGTTTAGGGAAATCCTGGAGTACCCATGTGATTTTTCTTTTAGTTCGCCACCCAGGCTCAAAGGGATCATAAGATTATTCATGCTAGAAACTTCCGTGTGCAGCCACAAGCCATTATGGGCTCTGGCATAGTTGAGTAAGTTGGGTGAGCTCTTGAAGAGGTGGACTAGCAGATGTAGGGGAAAGTAGGTATACCGGTCCACCCGGAGTATAGAGTAAGTGCTTCAGAAAGACTATGTCTCGATCATTCGATCATGGATGCGGTCGAGTCTTCTGCGGAGAAGTGCGCAAACCTCTGCAGAGTGTATAAACTAATCATGATTAGCCGTGTCCCCGGTTATGGACATCTTAAGTATCTGGTATTTGAATTATTGATTTGATCTCATCATTTTACTTAATGAATTTATTGGGTTAATGATGATACTTTTAATTGGGATTTGAGGTGGGGTTACCTTCTCAAATGTTGGCAACTTATGTAACGCCCCGGATCCGATGCGCCAGGTGTCATTCAGTTATTCGCCTTTGCTGCCATGTCATTTGCTTGCGTGTTGCATTTTGTCATGTCATCATGTGCATTGCATTGCATACATGTTTGTCTCATGCATCCGAGCCTTTTCCCCGTTGTCCGTTTTGCAATCCGGCGCTCCTATGTCCTCTGGCGTCCCCTTCCTGCCTCTCTTCGTGAGCGGGTGTTAAACGTTCTCGGAATGGACCGAGTCTTGCCAAGCGGCCTTGGTATACCACCAGTAGACCGCCTGTCAAGTTTCGTGCCATTTGGAGGTCGTTTGGTACTCCAACGGTTAACCGGGTAACCGTAAAGCCCCTTTCTCTTTGCAGTCCAACACCCTTCCAAAGTGGCCCAAAACCCAGCAAACTCCCCTCTATGCTCTCGGTCGTTCGATCACGATCGTGTGGGCAAAAACCGTGCCTCATTTGGACTCTCCTAGCTCCCAGAAACTATAAATAAGCCTCCCCCTCCGAAATCCCGGGTCCAAACCTAGCCTCCTCTTCCCCGCGCCGCCGGACGCGTCCGCCCGCACCGGACACGTCCGCCCAGCCACGTCGCCCGGACCAATCCGGGGTCGACACGTCATCGCGCCGCCGCCTCGGACCAATCGCGTCGCGCCGCGTCACCGCCGCCAGCCCTCCTCTCTCTCCTCCGCCGCCAGGGCCCGCGCGGCCCAGATCCGGCCCGCGCGGC
>NC_057810.1:642321523-642332716 GCF_018294505.1 Triticum aestivum
AAGCACTCGCCTAAGTTGTAAAAATCCTACCGAGTGGTAAGCCAGCCTTCCACTCGGAGGCTTAGCTGCAGTCCAAGCACTCGCCTAAGTTGTAAAAATCCTACCGAGTGGTGAACCAGACTCCCACTCGGAGGCTTAGCTGCGAATCCGTTTCGCCTAAGTTATCAAAATCCTACCGAGTGAAGAGCAACCCTCTCACTCGAGGGCTTAGCTGCGAATCCGTTTCGCCTAAGGTATCAAATTCCTACCGAGTGGTGAACCAGACTCCCACTCGGAGGCTTAGCTGCGAATCCGTTTCGCCTAAGTTACAAAAATCCTACCGAGTGAAGAGCAACCCTCTCACTCGGGGGCTTAGCTGCAGCCCAGTGCTCGTCTAAGTGGACTAAAGAATAAGTCGATTGCAGCACAGGCACCTTGCTTTGAACCTGCAAAAGACATTCCGAGCCGAAGGCAATCGTATTCAAGCGCCAAATTCAAGTTTGAATTGATATCTAAAGGAACCGAAAGTGCTCAGGCGTCAAGCCTGTTAAGGTTCGTCGGTTACAATTCCACTCGGCATACCGAGGCAAATTTAAAGCGTCGAGCCAGAAGAAGTTTTTTACCCCTCCTGTGGAGGGCTGGAAGGTGCAACAAATTCATCAAGGTCAATCCCGTCGGCGATCCGAGTGGCAGCTGCAAGGAAAGTTTCCATAAAGGATCTGAAGTCGTGCTTCTTGGTATTGGCCACCCGAAGGGCCGCCAGCTTCTCTTCTCGCGCATCTTTGCAGTGGACTCGGGCCAGACACAGAGCGACATCTGCACCACACCGAGCCGAGGACTTCTTCCACTCCTGCACTCGACCAGGGATCGTGTTCAAGCGGGCCATCAGCGACTCAAGGTCATTCTGAAGTGTCTCCTCAGGCCAGAGCGTCGAGTCGATGCGAGACGTGGCGGCCTTCAGCCTTGCGAGATAGTCCACGACAGCTGCAACACGAGACTCCAGTCGGAAAACATCCATGGCAACTTCCTCGTTCACCGGAGAATTGACGGGGTCAAGGTTTGGCTCCAGTCGGCTAGTTTCTTCTTCAAAGTTTTGACAAAATTCTGCAAGGGTGATCGTTAAGTCAAGGGGATAGTCGAATGGAAAAAGCCACAATTGGAAATATTTGCCAAACATGGAGGTTTACCTTCAAGCATAAGAAACAGCTTCTTGGCAAGGCCACTCAGGAAGGCCTCCAGTTCAGTTTTCTTCTCAGTCAATTTGCTGACTCGGTCGGTCAGGGCAGCTTTGTCAGTTTTCAGTCGACTGACCTCCTTGTTGGCAATCCCAAGAGCAGCTTTCAGATTGGTATTGTCTTGTTCGAGCTTGGTGACTGAAGCTAACTTCTCGTCAGCAAGCTTGATCTTCTCAGCTAGCTCAAGGTCTTTCTTCTGCTGGGCCTCCCTTACCTTGCCTGCAAGTTACAGCAAGATCAGGTGCTGAAACAAGCAAGAGGAAAAGCAGTCGTCAGGGTCTCACCAAACATACCTTCGGTCTCCTCCTTTGCCTTTGTCAGCTTCTCCTGAACCAGCTTCAAGCTCAGCTCGACTTGAGTATGTTTTTGTTCCAGCTCTGAGTAGCGAGCCACAAGATCACAAGAGTTCTGCGAAGAACCAATCGACTAAATGTCAAATATAAATCACTTCCGAGTGAAAAAGGGATAAGCACACGTTTCTAAGACTACAGCCAAATACAAGCATTCGACCGTAGTCTCGGGGACTACACCCAGTGGGTGCACTCAGCGTGCCCCCACTAACCCTGTTGAAGACAAAGTCGACCAGTCGACCTCAAAAAAAAAAGTGTGCGAGATGCATTCTCTAAGACTGTGATCAACTGCAAGCAGTCGACCACAGTCTCGGGGACTACACCCAGTGGGTGCACTCAGCGTGCCCCCACCGGTTTGTGAAGTCCAGTCGACCAGTCGACTGACAGAAAGATTGACATTATAAAGCCTAAGGCCGACTGCCAGCAGTCGACCTTAGCCTTGGGGACTACACCCAGTGGGTGCACTCAGCGTGCCCCCACCGGTTTGTGAAGTCCAGTCGACCAGTCGACTGACAGAAAGATTGACATTATAAAGCCTAAGGCCGACTGCCAGCAGTCGACCTTAGCCTTGGGGACTACACCCAGTGGGTGCACTCAGCGTGCCCCCACCGGTTTGTGAAGTCCAGTCGACCAGTCGACTGACAGAAAGATTGACATCATAAAGCCTAAGGCCGACTGCCAGCAGTCGACCTTAGCCTTGGGGACTACACCCAGCGGGTGCACTCAGCGTGCCCCCGCTAACACGGAGTTTATTCGACACACCCAGTGGGTGACTAATATAAATTCCGGAAAAGAAAAGTTTTTGGTAGCATATCCAACAGAACAAACAGCGGTCGACTGACCTGGACATTGCTTTGGAGGGCAGAACTGGCGTCATAAGCTGCCTGGCTCGCGTCCCGGATGGTCTTCAGCTGCTCCATCATGAGTCCCGCCTGGCGTATTGCCTCCTTCGCTGCGCCAGCTTGATCCTCTGGGACGTGGTGCGTCGTAAAGAGGGAGGGCTGCTGAGCACTCGTCAGTGGATTTGCGAAGGACACCGTGTGTTGAGTGGTGTCCCCTTCCTCCACAGTCAGAATCTCAGGCGCCGTCACATCCTGAGGTACCTTACTGGCGGACGCTTTCCGACTCCTCCTGCGTGCCAGTGTTTCTTCCTCCTCGTCGTCGTCTGGGAGATTGATAACAGTGTTGGGTGGACTGCGGAGAAGGATCAGGATCAGAGATCGCGAGTCAGTCGACTACGGACGATGTTAAGAATACAATACCTGGGTTCGAAGTTGCTGCATCCTCCATCTCGTGGTCGTCAGCCCGGGCCGAGGTCTCAGAAGTAGCAGCACTGCAACTCCAAAAGATCAGTCGACTAACTTCAGCGTCGACCAGAGATAAAGTTCACACGGAATAAGAAAATATGAACAGCACAATTACCCTGATATGGTGGGGATGGACACCTTCATCTTCGGCAGGAGTTTGATCGGCTTCGACGAGGTCGCCCTGGGCTGCTTCGGCGCCTTTTCAGTCGGCGCTGGAGAGGTGGTCCTAGGGCGCTTGGTCGACTGCGTCGCAACCCCCTTGCCACGTTCAGTCGAAGGGTCGTGGACGAGCTTCGACCGCCTTTCCGAGCGCGGTGGCACGACCTCCTCCTCCTCCTCCTCCTCGTCCTCCGCGTCGTCTTCATCACCGACATCATCATCATCGTCGTCATCGTCCTCTGCGACATCCGAGTCCCATTCCTCCTCTTCCTGGCTCTCGCCTCCGCTCGCCTCGCCCTCCTCAGTCGAAGCTTGCGCCCCATTGGGCATCGAGTACAGCTCGGTGAGGGCCTAGCAGATATCAGGACAATGATCAGTCGACCAGTCGGCAGAGTAAACAGAGTTGAATGCGACAAGAATGCAGTGGAGAGCAGGGCAAGTGTACCTTATCTGGATCGCTGTTGTGGTCGAGTGGAGGAATCCTTCTGGCTCCGCGCGGATTGTCCTTGTTTCCGGTGACGGCCGCCATCCATCTTTCCAGAGTGACATCGTCGACTGCTTCTGGATGGACTCTGGTCTCGTCTTCGGTCCCACGGTACAACCACATGCAGTGGCTCCGGAACTGGAGAGGCTGGATGCGACGCCTGAGGAAAACCTCCAAGAGGTCCATGCCTGTCACTCCCTCCCAAACCAACTGCACCACGCGCTCCATCAACATCTTCACGTCGGCTCTCTCCTCCGGAATCAGCTTCAGAGGGGAAGGCTTGTTCACTCGGTCCATGGTGAACGGAGGGAGTCCACTCGACTGCCCTGGCGTCGACTGGACCTGGCAGTAGAACCAAGTCGACTGCCAGCCTCTGACGGACTCGGGAAAGGTCATGGGCGGGAAGGTGCTCTTATTCCTCACCTGGATCCCCAGGCCCCCGCACATTTGGACGACTCGGGTTTTCTCATCACCTGGGCTCGCCTTCTTCACAGTCTGAGAGCGACACGTGAATATATGTTTGAACAAACCCCAGTGCGGTCGACAGCCCAAGAAACCCTCACACATGGACACGAATGCAGCAAGATAGGCAATGGAGTTTGGGGTAAAGTGGTGAAGCTGAGCTCCAAAGAAATTCAAGAAGCCACGGAAGAAAATACTTGGCGGCAAGGAAAACCCACGATCAACATGAGTGGCCAAAAGCACACACTCACCCTCTTCTGGCTGTGGCTGCCACTCCTCCCCCGGCAACCTCGCAGCTCCGTGAGGGATCAAGCCCTCGTTGGCCATGTCGAGGAGGTCCTTCTCTGTGATGGTCGACTGGATCCAGTCTCCTTGGACCCAGCCCTTCGGCAAGCGGGGTCTGGACGAGGACCCTCCGCGGCTGGTGGATCTCCCCTTCGCCTTCTCTGACGCCGACGCCTTCTTTGCACGCTCCAGCGCCGCCGTCTTCTCCTTGGCCATGGTCGCCGGCGAGATGCGCGAAGGGAAGTGGTGCGGGGGCGAGAGCGAGCACGCTGAGCAGGGAGGAAGGAAGCAGAGAGAGGGGGAGAATGCTAAGGCGCAGCGCAGAAATCCTCGCCGGGCACATTTATAAGGTCCCTTCCGAGTGGATGGCAGGTGGGCCCGGTCGATCTAATCATATCTGGAACAGTTATGCAGACGGGATACGTGGCGAAAAAGGCGGCGCGGAGATCGAGGCGTCCATGCCCCGTCCCATCCAAACGCCGCGGTCCGCCCCGCTTCGCGCGCGCCCCGAAATTTCGCATCCCGCGGAATCCGCGAGCAACAAATCAGTCTGTCAGGCGCGGTGTTTCCGGCGATCCGTCGCTCGGAGGTCATCGAAGCCTGAAAGGTCACTCGACGCAAAAACAGAATGGATCAAGTCGACTGAAGGCAAGT
The DNA here is from genome assembly GCF_018294505.1 of Triticum aestivum. Taxonomy (NCBI): domain Eukaryota; kingdom Viridiplantae; phylum Streptophyta; class Magnoliopsida; order Poales; family Poaceae; genus Triticum; species Triticum aestivum. The sequence goes on from NC_057810.1 coordinate 642,326,439, forward strand.
TGTTCCTTGTCGACAAAGGGATTCTTCGGTCCAGAACAGCGCACAACCGGAGCACAAAGATTAATCGGAAACGACATCAACTCCTTCTTCACTCGAAGCCTCAATCCATTCGGGGGCTAATGATGGGGTTATGTACCTAGGGTAGGGTCACGGACCTGATCCAAGTAACTTACCCCAGGACATCCTTAGAAGAGGTCACCTTCCAGTCGACCAACGAGGATTCACTCGACTGGCCTGAAGGACTCGACCACAAAGACTCACTCGACCACCAGGAGGTCAAGAGGCACTCTGCACTGCAACGGCCTGTAATCAAGTAGTCTTTATGATAGTAAAGGCACTTTATGTGGGGCGTTGCCAGTAACGCCCCAGACTTAACTCATCTTAAACCCTCTCCTACGTGGGCTGGCTGGGGTCCTGGCGCACTCTATATAAGCCACCCCCCTCCACAGGCAGAGGGGTTCGGCACCTTGTAATCCATACATTCATAATCCACTCGACCGCCTCCGGGCTCCGAGACGTAGGGCTGTTACTTCTTCCGAGAAGGGCCTGAACTCGTACATCCTTTGTGCTTACAACCTCTCCATAGCTAGGACCTTGCCTCTCCATACCTACCCCCCACTCTACTGTCAGGCTTAGAACCACGACACCAAGCACATCAAGAGACGCTTCAATTCCATCCGGGACCAAGTCCAGGTGGGAGACATAGAGATTTGCAAGATACATCCGGATCTTAATGTAGCAGATCCGTTGACTAAGCATCTTCCACGAGCAAAACATGATCAGCACCAAGACTCCATGGGTGTTAGAATCATTACTGTGTAATCTAGATTATTGACTCTAGTGCAAGTGGGAGACTGAAGGAAATATGCCCTAGAGGCAATAATAAAGTTATTATTTATTTCCTCATATCATGATAAATGTTTATTATTCATGCTAGAATTGTATTAACCGGAAACATGATACATGTGTGAATACATAGACAAACTTTATGTCACTAGTATGCCTCTACTTGACTAGCTCATTAATCAAACATGGTTATGTTTCCTAACCATTGACATGTGTTGTCATTTGATTAAAGAGATCACATCATTAGGAGAATGATGTGATTGACATGATCCATTCCGTTAGCCTAGCACTTAATCGTTTAGTATGTTGCTACTGCTTTCTTCATGACTTATACATGTTCCTATGACTATGAGATTATGCAACTCCCGTTTACCGGAGGAACACTTTGTGTGCTACCAAATTTCACAACGTAACTGGGTGATTATAAAGGAGCTCTACAGGTGTCTCCGAAGGTACATGTTGGGTTGGCGTATTTCGAGATTAGGATTTGTCACTCCGATTGTCGGAGAGGTATCTCTGGGCCCTCTCGGTAATGCACATCACTATAAGCCTTGCAAGCAATGTGACTAATGAGTTGGTTACGGAATGCTGCATTACGTAACGAGTAAAGAGACTTGCCGGTAACGAGATTGAACTAGGTATTGAGATACCGACGATCGAATCTCGGGCAAGTAACATATCAATGACAAAGGGAACAATGTATGTTGTTATGCGGTTTGATTGATAAAGATCTTCGTAGAATATGTAGGAGCCAGAGCATCCAGGTTCCGCTATTGGTTATTGACCGGAAACAGTTCTAGGTCATGTCTACATAGTTCTCGAACCCGTAGGGTCCGCACGCTTAAAGTTATGATGACAGTTTCATTATGAGTTTATATGTTTTGATGTACCGAAGGTTGTTCACAGTCCCGGATGTGATCACGGACATGACGAGGAGTCTCGAAATGGTCGAGACATAAAGATTGATATATTGGAAGCCTATATTTGAATATCAGAATTGTTCCGGGAGAAATCGGGATTTTTCTGGAGTACCGGGGTTTACCGGACCCCCCCCCCCGGGGGTTAATGGGCCTACATGGGCCCTAAGGGAGAAGAGAAGGGCCGGCCAGGGCAGGCCGCGTGCCCCCTCCCCCTCTAGTCCAAATAGGATAAGGAAGGGGGGGCCCTTTCCTCTTTCCCCTCCCCCCTTTCCTTCTCCTACATGGCAAGAGGGGGGAGTCCTACTCCCGATGGGAGTAGGACTCCTCCAGGCGCACCCCTAGGGGCCGGCCGCACCTCCCCCCTCCCTCCTTTATATACGGGGGCATGGGGCACCCCAAGACACACAAGTTGATCTTCGTGATCGTTCCTTAGCCATGTGCGGTGCCCCCTCCACCATATTCCACCTCGGTCGTATCGTGGTAGTGCTTAGGCGAAGCCCTGCGTCGGTAGAACATCATCATCATCACCACACCGTCATGCTGACGGAACTCATCCCCGACACCCTGCTGGATCGGAGTACGAGGATCGTCATCAAGCTGAACGTGCGCTGAACTTGGAGGCGCCGTACGTTCGGTGCTTGGATCGGTCGGATCGTGAAGACGTACGACTACATCAACCGCGTTTTCATAACGCTTCCGCTTTCGGTCTACGAGGGTACGTAGAAAACACTCTCCCCTCTCGTTGCTATGCATCACCATGATCTTGCGTGTGCGTAGGAAAATTTTGAAATTACTACGTTACCCAACAGCTCGATGGCATGTTCGTCGTCCGCCGGTTCGCCCTGCTCTGAGGCCGGGTCTCTGTCGAGGTGGGGTTTGGAGCGGCGCTTACGCCGCCGCTTTGACTGCTTTTCGAGGGAACGATCCCTCGTTGCGTCCCTTTGTTCCTCTTCGTCGTTTCTTTTAGTTGTGTCCACCATGCATACATCGTTAGATGAGGTGGTTGTCCAGTGCCCTATAGGCGCTAGTTCCTGTTCGTCTCCTACATCATCGTACATACCGTCGATGTCTTCAGAGTCGAAGTCGAGCATGTCGGTTAAATCATCGACAGTGGCTATGAAGTGGGTGGTGGGTGGGCTTTGAACTTCTTCGCCATCCGCATCCCATCCTCGCTGACCATAGTCCGGCCAGGGCTCTCCCAATAAAGAGAGAGACTTTAGTGAATTCAGAATGTCGCCGAAGGGCGAGTGTTGAGAGGTGTCCGCGACGGCGAACTTCATGATCGGCGCCCAATCGGATTCGATCGACAGGGGCGCGGAAGGTTCGGAGTCCGGAAAGGAGTCTGGCACCTTGGAGTCACGAGCTTCACAAAGGAAAAGACTGGTTTTTGGCTCGATCGCCGTAGAGATTGCAGCCCCCGAGGCGGTGTCCAGCCACCCGTCCTCGATTGGCGCAGTCGGCTCCGAGCTAAGGGTCGGAGCGGACACTGGGGCGGCCTCCTGGGCACTGTTCGGCGGCAGAGCTAGATCATGCCCATCGTGACAGTGCGGCACACTCGCCTGTTGTTGGGGATATTACTACTAGGTGTGAACCGGCCTACCTGGGCCGGGTTAACTTCATTAGTAGTATAAAGGTGATTAAGCAGATGAAGGCCCAAGGCCTGTAGTCGGTTTAGAACCTGTAGCCGTGGTTCAAGGACAGACAACAACAACTCGAGCCTATGCGAAGCTTGTTTGCTCCCTAGCCATCGAAACCACATCAATTCCATCACAACTAGACGTAGGCTTTTACCTTCATTGAAGGGGCCGAACTAGTATAAACCCTTGTGTATTTGTGTCCCCTTTAACCCCTTCAAGTTAGCCCGTAGCAATGGCTCCACGACTAAGTCCTTTCACAAGGACATCTGCCGTGACAAATCCACGACAGTTGGCGCCCACCGTGGGGTTATCGCACGACGGTTTGATGATCTTGGAGGGCAAGCTCAAAGGACTCGAAGGCTATGCTGTGGGCCGGATGACCAAGAGTCGTCGCGGCAAGCTCTACATCGACGATGCAGGATGGGGTCCCGAAGCCGGCTCAATCGAGTACGGGTACCGGGTCCCCTTTGGTGGCATACACGTTTTTATCGGCAAGATTGGTGAGCCTGGGCCTGAGCCGGACATCCGCACCGACCTCGTCGAGACGGCTCAGCGTGCAAGATCTACCCAGGTTAAACCGGCCGTGAAGCGTGCCTTCGTGGGAGTCATCCACGGAGGAGAGCATGGGGACGAGTCAGAATACGGTAGCGAGACCGTCGTCTATTCCGGCGACGAGTCCTCAACCGGAGAGACCGAATCATTGTACCAGTTGCAAGACGACCAGATTAGGGGCTGTTCCGATGGCGACAGTATTCCGGACCCCCCTGAGCAGATCAACCGGGTTGGAATATTCATGGCCGGTACGCAGGCGGCGAATCACTCCTTGACCGCAGCAGCAATGTTCTCTAGATCAGCAGCGGCAGCGGCAGCAGGGGCAGGAGGCCTTGTGCGCCCACCGGTTCAAGTTCTGTCTGACCTGTTTGATGCACTAGCTGTACTTATGGCAGAGGCCAATCCGGCGGATCAGGAGGCCCATGATGCAGAGGTTGCAAAGGTGAGAGAGCAGATCGCACAGGCCAAAGCCGACCTGGCAGCAGAGAAGGACAGGATGGCCACAGAGCGGGCCGCTTTGGACGCCCAGGCCTATAAGCTCATGCTCGACCAGAACGCATCACAGGAGGTCTTGAAGCGGAAGCACAGATCACGCCTGCCGTTAGGGTTCGACCCTCGAAATCTCTTTCACACTCCGGGAGCTGGAACCAGTAATCCGCCGGGGCACCTGGAGGTAAACTGGGTCGTGGCACCAGGGCCAGGAGCGACGGTCCAACCCCGCCTGATGGAACCTCCTCGGTAGAACATTATGATTCCTCCGCCGGTCCAGACACCTCCGGGTCATTATTCTAATCCTATGGACAATCTTGTCGCAGCTGCTGCGCGATTAGAAGCTATCCTGGTCGAAGGAGACTCTCCGCAAGCAATAGAGACGCGCCGGGTTAAGGAACTTCTCCGGACCGCTTTGATTCAACAGGAGGCATATTCATACAGCCGCGATCGGATTCATTCCACACCTCGTCCAAGCCGGAGCTATAGTAGGTGCCTGGATGAACCGGCCATATCAAGCAATGTGCGGGGCCGTGAAGCGGCCCGTGGCAATAACCCGGCCGGTGGTGTTCACGATGCTCAGGATGTAGTGGACCGGGCCCGGGCACGAAGGGAGGCCGAGTTAGCAGCACAGAACGAGGCGGATCAGCTTACACCGGTTCGTCCTACCACCTCTGTCGGGCCAGGGGTCGCATCTAGCTTGGGAGTGCCCTGTTTAGTCCCCACTTTACGCAATGTACGCTTGCCCAAGGACTTCAAGGGCCCGCGCAAGGTGCCAAATTACACCGCTGATTTATCTCCAGAAGCGTGGGTAGAGAGTTATGAGATGGCAATGGAGATGCCGGATGTGGATGAGACCGCGTGTGCAAAGTACTTCACCATGATGCTTGAAGGCACAACCCGTACTTGGTTGAAGAGCCTGCCGCCTAATTCTATCAGTTCATGGGCCCAGTTGCGGACCCGGTTTATCCAGAATTTCAAAGATACATGTAAGCAGCCTAAGTCCATAGTAGACTTGGTGGCTTGTGTTCAGGAGGACGGAGAGTCAACAACCCATTGGGTACGCCGCGTTTCCGAAGTCTTGCACTCGTCTGACAGGATCAATGCTGACTCTGCGATCTTAACCCTGGAGGGCAACTGCCGGTTTAAGCCTCTAAAGCAGAAGTTGGGGCGTATGAAGCGGTTCTATAATGACATGGGAACTCTCATGGCCGCTTTAGTGAAGTATGCTGATTCCGATAGTACCAAGGATCCCGAGACTGACGATGACGAAGCAGGGAAGGGAAAAAAGAATAGCAACTCTAAGGGGCATCAATACAAACCGGCGGGCCATGGAAACGGAGGCAAGCGTAAGGCGGATGGCAGCATGGACTTTGTGGCTAACACTAATGTACAGGACAAGGGTCAGCGGCGCAGAGGTAAAGCGGCGAATCGTAATGGGGCTCCAAATCATAACCCGGATCGCTTAAACTATTTGCTGAATCAGCCTTGCCCAAAACACGGGACGAAGGAGGCGCCGGCTAACCACCTTTGGAAGGATTGTTACATTATGCAGGAATTTAAAAACTCTAATGCCTTCCGGTATGATTGTGGGTCAGGTGGTGGCTCAGGATCCGGTTTCCATGGGCCGGGTCACGATGGAGCTTCTGGTTCAGGTTTCAACCAGGGCGGTAATAATAATCAGGATAATCAGAACGGTCAAGGGGGTTACAACCAACAGCAGCAGCAGCAGCGGTCGGGTTATCAGAGCCAGCCAAAACAGTTGAACAATGGGCAGTATCACGTTTTCACAACTAGCTTGGATAAGCGCGACCGGAAACTTCATAAGCGAGCA
>NC_057810.1:642332930-642382483 GCF_018294505.1 Triticum aestivum
TTGACAATCCGGGCCAGTTGGCATTAGTGGTAGACCCTCAGGTGGGAGGTTATAAATTCACCAAGGTACTCATGGATGGAGGGAGCAGTATTAACATCCTGTACTATGAGACATTCCATCGCATGGGGCTAACAGACAAGGATCTCAGACCGTCTAATACGGTGTTCCATGGTGTGGTGCCTGGCAAATCAGCATATCCTGTTGGTAAGATAGCCTGGAGGTGGCTTTTGGGGACGAGCATGATTCCCGATCCGAGACACTAACCTTTGAGGTGGTGAAGATCCGGAGCCTGTATCACGCCTTGTTTGGGCGGCCGGCTTATGCCAAATTCATGGCACGGCCTTGTTATATCTATTTGCAGCTCAAGATGCCGGGTCACAAAGGGACAATAATGGTTCATGGGAGCCGCAAGATTGCTTTGGAATGTGAGGAAGGTGATGCGGCCTATGCAGAGTCGGTTTGTGCCACGGAGGAGTTAAAATATTATCGGGACAATGTTGATCTGGCGGACATGACCCCTTTGAAGAAGCCAACTGTGGAGCATGATTCAGATCTGAAGTTCAAATCAGCGGCTGAGACCAAGCTTGTTGACTTCGTGCCCGGCGATTCGTCCAAGCAGTTCACTGTCAGTGCCAACTTGGACCCTAAATAGGAAAGCGCGCTCATCAAGTTCATCCGTGAGAATCGGGACATTTTTGCATGGAAGCCTTCTGACATGCCAGGTGTACCGAGGGAACTCGCTGAGCACACTCTTAATGTTGATCCCAAGTATAAACCGGTAAAGCAATTTCTCCGCCGGTTTAACGAAGAGAGGCGCAAAGCTATTGGGGAGGAGGTGGCCAGGCTCTTAGCAGCTGGTTTTATCATTGAAGTGTTCCATCTAGAGTGGCTTGCTAATCCGGTGCTGGTTCTTAAGAAAAATGGCACTTGGCGTATGTGTGTGGATTACACGGATCTTAACAAGGCTTGTCCAGCGGATCCTTTTGCCCTCCCTTGCATTGACCAGATTATTGACGCCACGGCGGGTTGTGAGCGTTTGAGTTTTTTGGATGCGTATTCTGGGTATCATCAGATCAAAATGGCGGTTAAGGACCAGGAGAAGACGGCGTTTATTACTCCCTTTGGAGCCTTCTGCTATGTATCTATGCCTTTTGGGCTCAAGAGCGCCCAAGCCACTTATCAACAGTGTGTACAGAATTGCCTGCATAAACAGATCGGCCGCAATGTGCACGCCTATGTGGATGATATTGTAGTCAAGTCAAGGTAGAAGGAGACACTGATTGATGATTTAAAGGAAACCTTTGACAACTTACGGGTTTATAAGATGATGCTTAACCCTGCCAAATGTGTCTTTGGTGTTCCGGCAGGCAAGTTACTGGGTTTTCTTGTGTCCAACAGAGGAATTGAGGCTAATCCGGAGAAGATTACGGCTATCACCTCCCTAGCTAAACCGAGGTGTATCAACGATGTTCAGCGTCTGGAGGGTCGGATCGCCACACTGAGCCAGTTTATCAGCCGCCTCGGGGAGAAGGCCATCCCTTTATACCAGATGTTGAGAAAGACAGATCAATTCATCTGGAGTCCAGCTGCTGATGAAGCGTTGGAGGACTTGAAGCGGCAATTAGCCAATCCGCCCGTTCTTGCAGCTCCGGTCGACAAGGAGCCGTTATTGTTATACGTAGCGGCCAATGCTCGCGCAGTTAGCATGGCTATTGTAGTAGAACGCAAGGAGGCAGGCAAGGAGTATCCGGTTCAGCGGCTGGTTTACTATATCAGCGAGGTGCTTATTGAATCCAAGCAAAGATATCCGCATTGGCAGAACCTGGTATATGGAGTTTTCATGGCAAGCCGGAAGTTGAAGCAGTATTTCCAAGGGCACCCTATCACAGTGGTCAGTTCAGCTCCCCTGGGCGATATCATACAGAACCGGGAGGTGACCGGCCGGATTGCCAAGTGGGCTATAGAACTTGGGCCGCACGGATTGAAGTACGTACCCCGGACGGCGGTGAAGTCTCAAGCACTTGTTGATTTCATCAATGATTGGACTGAGTTGCAAGCACCAGAGGAGAAGCCGGATCACACATATTGGACTATCCATTTTGATGGATCCAGGCAATTGGAAGGCTCGGGGGCTGGAGTTGTGTTAACTTCCCCACGAGGTGATAAGTTTTGTTATGTTCTCCGCTTAATGTTCCCTTGTACTAATAATGCAGCTGAGTATGAAGCCTTGCTCCATGGTCTCCGGATGGCTAAAGAGATGAATCTAAGTCGGGTTAAGTGCTTCGGTGACTCGGACCTCGTAGCTCAACAGGTGTCTGGCACTTAGGATTCTAAAGACCCACTCATGGCTGCATGTCGTCGTGAGGTGGATATTGTTGCAGGTCACTTCAAGGGTTATCAGGTGGATCACGTGGATCGTCGAAAAAATGAAGCGGCGGACGCTTTAAGCCGGTTGGGCTCTCAGCGTAAACCGGTCCCGCCTAATGTCTTTCTCGATGTGTTGCACAACCCGTCAATCAAGCTCCCGGGTGAAGCGGATTTGGCTATTCCTGATCCGGAGGCTCAATTGGTGGCAGCCCTGCGTATTATACCGGATTGGACAGTTCCCTATCTTGCATACATGAACCGGGGTGAGTTGCCAGAGGATGAGACTCTAGCCAGGCAGATAGTCCGGCGATCCAAATCTATGACAATTATCAATGGCGAATTGCATCATTGCAGTGTATCAGGGGCGTTTCAACGCTGCGTCTCTCCTGAGGAAGGTTGTGAAATTTTACGCGAAATCCATGAAGGGGATTGTGGTCACCATGCCGGTTCAAAGTCTCTGGTGGCTAAGGCGTTTCGTCACGGGTTTTACTGGTTGACAGCTCATGCTGATGCGGAGGACTTGGTTAAACGGTGTGATGGCTGTCAGAAATTTTCAAGGCGTGCTCATGTGCCGGCTCAAGAATTGAGGATGATTCCAATTACTTGGCCATTTGCAACATGGGGGCTGGATATGGTCGGACCTTTTAAAAGATCCAAGGATAAGAAAACCCACCTTTTGGTGGCAGTTGACAAGTTTACCAAGTGGGTTGAAGCGGAGCCTGTCAGCAAGTGTGATGCAGCTATAGTGGTGCCGTTCATTAAAAAGGTGATTTTCCGGTTTGGCTTTCCACACAGTATCATTACTGACAATGGTACCAATTTATCCAAGGGTGCTATGAAGGAATTCTGTGAACGTGAGCACATCAGACTTGCCGTATCATCAGTGGCTCACCCCAGTCCAATGGGCAGGCAGAACGAGCTAATCAAGAGATCTTGCGAGGCATCAAACCCCGGCTTATGGTTCCATTGCAAAGAACACCGGGATGTTGGGTTGAAGAGCTACCATCTGTGCTATGGAGTATCAACACTACGCCCAACCGATCTACAGGATACACACCGTTTTTTATGGTCTACGGAGCAGAGGCGGTTCTCCCTAGTGATATCCGGCACGATTCGCCTCGTGTGGCGGCTTATGTTGAAGCGGACAATGAGACAGCACGGCAAGACGCTTTGGACCTATTAGATGAGGAGCGTGACATAGCGGCTGCCCGCTCGGCGATTTATCAACAAGATCTTCGTCGCTATCACAGTCGCCGGGTCAGAACCAGAACTTTTCAAGAAGGAGATTTGGTGCTTCGGCTCATCCAAGATCAGACGGATATGCATAAGTTATCCCCACCTTGGGAGGGACCTTTCGTAGTCAGCAAGAATCTGCACAACGGGTCGTACTATCTGATTGATATTCGAGAGCATAAAGACTCACGCACATCAGAGGAGGAGACCAACAGGCCGTGGAATATAGCTCATCTTCGGCCTTACTACACTTGAGCCATCGGCTCTATCTATGTACATATTATGGTAGTGTATATATTATCATTGATATAATAAAACCGGAACCTCAGCTAAAGCGGGGTCTCTGTCCTTTCATATCATGTGTGGTTACATGGAGTGGTTCTGTTTTAAAGCGGCCTCCGGTTTACCCCTTGAAATTTGCTTTTCAAAAAAGCTTTGTGATATCACTTGGGGCCTTGGTCGTGTCCGAACCAATGCGACACCTTTTGATAGGCGAAAGCCACCAGATCACTTGGAGACATGGTCAAGTCTGAACCAGTCATGCCTCTTGATCGGCCTAAGGCCACAAAATCACTTGGGGGCTTGGTCGAACCCGAACCATTGCCACGCCTTTTGATCGGCATAAATGCCACGGTTTCATTTGGGGACCTGGCTGACTTGAACCATTGTCACTCCTATTGGGGGCTTGGTCCTGTCCGACCGTGGTAACACCATCTGATCAGCTCAGTAAAGCATGTTTTTGCAAACGGTTTTTATCATTGCCTTTGCTTCCATATTTCTTTTATGACTATTCTTCAATTTTTGTTGTGTTTCCCTTCAACCAACAACACTTGTTTACCGGTTCAGCTGACGGAAATCGGTTCATTTGTACTCTAGAGAAATATGCCCGGTTTAACTTTCCTGTTAACATCATGAAGTAGCAGGGGGCTCATAATGACCCAGCACGGTTTACATGGGAGTTGTTTTGTCCCCTTTGATGGTAACGGTTTATAAAACCTCCGTTTCAAGCCTGGCTCAGCCAACTTTATGCCCAGCGATGGCAAGTATTTTGTATCGCATATTTGATCATATGTTTTAAATACATTGACATATATATATATCAAGGTTATAAACTGGTTGGCGGTATAACCGCCACCGCAGTTCAAGATTTTCTGATTGCAGGAAATATAAATTGAGGATTTCAAGAAAAAGCATCAGTGCGTATGCACGAAGGCTTATTTAAAGTAGAAGTATTGGCTATTCTATTACAAGGCAACGCGGTGCCCAAATAAGATCATTGTTATTTTGGCGGATCATAATAAGGCAGTTGTTTAAACCGGCTTCCGGTTCAAGCCTGCTCATCAAACCGGTCTGATGGTTGTGGGTCGTCCCGTGCCGCTTCAGCTTCCTCATCTCTATCCATTGGCTGGAAATCAACAGTGGTCCAGTCGATTCCCATTAAAGCTTGAAAGACAACCTCTTCATGGATCAGAGAAGACGGTTCAATATCAGGAGCGAAAGTATGCTTACGGATTGGAGGAACCAGATTCTCCACTTTAGGAATTGGTGCAACCACTCGTTTGTTCTGATCATTGTACTGAGCTTGATAGTGCGACAAGTCGGCCTCTTCAGCCAATTGACAAGCCAGGGGGCATACTGCACGGTTTATCGCCCTCAAATCATCTTCATTGAACTCTGAGCCATCTTCCTTCATGCTGGGATAGCCTTGAGCTGCTTCAACAGGATCGAAATCCGGCACCCATGCTTTTGCCCGGATTAAGGCGTTAATGGCTCCGGTTCGGGCAGAAGATTTTTTCAGTTCTTCAATCCGAGCAGGAAGCATTGACAACCTATTAAGAGTGTCTTGGATTAAAGTGGGTGCCGGATTGTTATGAGATGTAGTGGTGATGATCCGTTGCGCTCCAGTATACAGCTGTTCAATTAAAGTGTAGGCAGCCTTCAACTTCTTCCGAACATCTGACCCTAAGTGACCAATGCGTGTACCTGTAACAATACAGGAACGATCACAAACCGGATCTATTATAAGCAGGCCAGAGTTATCTAGGAAACCAAAAAGAGCTTACCAAAGATAGCAGCGGTCATGGAATGTACTTGCCGCTTTACGGCGGTCAGCTCATCTACCACCGGTTTAAGGGCAGCTTCAGCGTTTTCAGCTCTTTTTATTAAAGCGGCCTCTTCAGTGGCCCAATCAGCCCTCTCTTTCTTGAAGCCTTCCTTCAGCTGTTCCGTGATGCTCAAAGCGCTCGTTAATTCCTCCCTGGTTTTGTTGGTTTCGGCTTGTTGGGTTTTCAAAGCTTCCTGCAGATCAGTAATTCGGTCCTCTTTGATCCTCACTTCAGCCTGCATAAAGACAGTGCTTGGCTTTAAGCAAATGGTACAAGAATTTGAAGTACCAACCACATAACAAGTTATACGCTCGATAGTTGGGGGCTAATGCACCTTCAATTTTAATCTATTACTAAATCGCAAAGTCCCAAGCTCAATACAGGTATTCAACTTGGCACTTGGGGGCTAATGGCTATTTGCTCAGTTATGTTCTGATGTTAGAATCTTTATTGGAGTCCCGGTTTAACTATACTAAGTTGAACCGGCCCTTGGGGGCTACATTGATGGATTTCAAAGTATTGAGGACTATATTCAAGTCCCGACTTGAAGAAGGTTACAAACCGGCCCTTGGGGGCTAGGAGGATTAATACAGTGGCAGTAATTAAAGAAAGAAGAAGCACAAGGAAGTTACCTCAAATTTATCTCTCATCATCTTTATCATGCCAGCTTCATAGTCACGACTAGTATATTGTCGGTTCAAATAACCAGAATGAAGATCTTGGGCACTCAGAGCAGCATATGTTTCCAGATCAACATCCCATTTGCCTTTGTTCATGGCAGAAAAATCTTCTTTGACAGTATGCTTAGCGAAAGCGACAGGATTCCCTGGTGCAGAGCGACCTATGCCGGTAATTACAACATCATCATCCTTGGACTCGCCAGTTTGCACTGGCGCTATCGGTTTATCGGCAGGTTTTGAAGGACTGCGGGATCTTTCAATCCGGACGGAGCTGGCAGGCTGGTTAATAGGGACTGAAGTATTGACAGGCCTTTTATCAGTAATAGCATCGTCTTGCAAGGGAGGATCATTGGGAATGTCTTCAGGAACGAACGCTTCAAGATCTGGTGCTTTATCCTGTTCAGGGGCAGCATCTTCCTCGGCCGCTTTATCCAGGCGGGCTTTCTTGCTCGGTTTAGGTTTAGCCCTGAAAGAGAAACAAGGAGTCAAGGAATAGCATAAATTATAACGCAGTATACCGGAAGCATATGTTCAGCCTAGCTTACCCAAGAACCATTTTCAGTGGTGGCAGCTAAGTGGCCGATGATTCACCAGAGGATGAATGAGAAGTAACCTGATAATCAGAGTCGGACGGATTAAGAGGTTGAAGGATGAAACCCGCTTTAGGATAGAAATTAATAAAAAGGTCGGAGACCTCTGAGCGGCGTTTTCGAATCGGACGGTTCGGTAAACCGGCGGAAGTAACTACCTGGCCGCTGTGCCGGGTTGTGCGGCGAGCTTCATGTTGCTGAGACTTCATAAGAAATTTGGGATCCAAGTAAGCAAGAGGATGAGAAAATTTAACTTTCCGGTTTGCCTGGCGAAATTTTGGCAAAGGCAAAGGATCTGAATCGGAAGAGAGAATATTTACCTCAGCGACATCAGCATTACTGGCTTCAGCGTCGTCCTGACAAGTATCATCATCAATAAGGCGTGTAAAAAGTAATCCTAGTGAATCGAGTTCTACCTCAAGGTCCGAATTACCCACATCATCATCAACAGCCGGATCATATGAAGCAGTGGTTTTCCTCTTTTTAGCAGGCTTCTTGACAACCTTGGTCTTGGGCCGGTTTGACCGTTCTGTTTTCTCCGGTTTGTCTTGCGGAAGCTTCTTGCTCCAAAACGGATTATTACCCTGGTTAAGCAGCAATTGATGTCAGACAGAGATATCAATAAAAGATTCAGTAAAAAACGCAATCAGAAACTTACAGCTGGCGGTTTGTTGGTAGCACAGAAAGGGGGCAGGCCGGTTTGAGCGCAGAGGTGTTCCGGTTCATTCAACATTTTCTTCACAGCCTCTGTGACTTCATCATCCGAGAGCTAGATGTTGGTGTGTCGAAGCGGGTCATCAACGCTACCAGTATACTTGCACATTAAACCGGAGCGCCGGCTGAGAGGCAGTATGCTCCATGATATCCAACAGCGTGCGAGATCTACTCCTGTTAAACCGTTGGCCATGAAGGCTCGGAGCTTGGATAATTGCGGAGCGTATTTACTCCTCTCCTTGGCACTTAACCTTTGTGGGAAGGGGTGTGTATTGCTGAGCCGCTCCGGACGAAAGCTAGGCAAAGGATTTTCATCATCGGGGGAAGTATCTTTGCAGTAAAACCATGTTGCATTCCACTCCTTGGGGTGACTGTGTAGTCTGGCATGGGGATAAGTGATTTCTTTCCTTTTCTGAATTGCCATACCGCCCAATTCGGTATTGGGACCATCAGTGAATTCTGTGCGGCGGTTTAAGTGGAAGCAGTCTCTGAACAATTCAACTGTGGGTTCCTCTTGAAGGTATACCTCACAAAGTACTTGGAAGTGACATAAGTTGGTAACAGAGTTGGGGCCAGTATCTTGCGGGCGAAGTTGAAAATTGGCTAACACATCCCGATAAAATTTAGAACCGGGCGGCTTGAAGCCCCGGGCTAAATGGTCCGCAAAAATCACAACCTCTCCCTCTTGAGGTGTGGGAGGACATTCATCACCAGGAACCCTCCAGTGGATAGTATCTTTACTGTCTAAAGCGCCAATTGAAACTAAATCATCCAGCTGAGTTTCTGTGACGTGAGAAGGAACCCAGTTGCACTCATATACTTGTTTGGCCATGATGGGATCTACAAGAAATAAGTGATTCCGGTTCAAGAATGCGCTGGTATGAACAATGTTAAACCGGAGGTAGTACATTTAAACCGGATTTCTATGAGGTAGCACAATAAGACTGAAGAAGTCTGGCGGTTCAACAAGGGGACTAATGGTATATACCAGTTTAATAATTTTTCCTATATTAAGTTAAACCGCCTGATCTAAACATTGAAAGCAATTGAGGTTGCGGATGGCTAAGTATGCAGAAACAAGTTTCACAAGGTCCTATTGTAGTAATGGATCTGAAGCAAGTTCAGAAAAACAGAAAATGTTCAAAAGATTAAAGCAGAACGGAAGTGAATCAATGGGCAGGTATGTAGATGAGATCTATGGACTTGAGCGTGAAACTACAAGTGGATGCTAAAAGGCTACTGCTAATCAGAGCAGGGTTTCACAGATCTATCCAGGAGTCTGGGTACGAGCATGCACAAGTGAGGAACACGGCAAGAACATGAAACCCTAGAATAGATCTATGTTAAGAAGAGCAGAAGGCTTACCAGAATCGAGGAAGACGCGGAAAGCTACCGTAGTGCTCTGGAGCGTTCAGGTTGATGCAGCGGCCCAAGATGGTGCAGAGGTCAATGGCGGTGGCGGAGCTCCGAGGCTGGCGACGCGAGGAAGACAAAGAGAAAGAGACGAAGGGGAGAATAGGAAATGACCCTTCGGTCCTATTTATAAGGCAAAGGACGTGTGTCAGGCGTGCTAATCCAGGAGCCATAAAATTCGGAAGTGGAGCTGCTGCCTTGGGTATCACAGATCTATCAATGAAAGAAGGCGTCATAAATGTTAAACTTCGTGATGATGTCATGCCGGTCTACAGCAACCAGAGATGATGACGACATGGCGGTTTACCAATTACCAGAAGATGTTGAAGACAAAGATTTTTGTGAAGGATTGACATGAACCAGTTCAAATCAATCTGGGGCCTAATGTTGGGGATATTACTACAAGGTGAAAACCGGCCTACCTGGGCCAGGTTAACTTCATTAGTAGTATAAAGGTGATTAAGCAGATGAAGGCCCAAGGCCTGTAGTCGGTTTAGAACCTGTAGCCGTAAACCGGCTTGATATGTAAACTTGCATTGTAAGTTAGGAATAGAGAGAGACCAACCGGGATACGAGTATGAACCGGTGTGGGACTCTGTGGACCGATGGGCGTCACCCGTGTATATAAGGGGACGACCCAGCGGTGGTTCAAGGACAGACAACAACAACTCGAGCCTATGCGAAGCTTGTTTGCTCCCTAGCCATCGAAACCACATCAATTCCATCACAACTAGACGTAGGCTTTTACCTTCATTGAAGGGGCCGAACTAGTATAAACCCTTGTGTATTTGTGTCCGCTTTAACCCCTTCAAGTTAACCCGTAGCGATGGCTCCACGACTAAGTCCTTTCACAAGGACATCTGCCTGACAAATCCACGACACCCGTGGCACGAACCCGTCGAAGATCGAGTCTCCACGGATGTCAGCCGTGTAGTTCAAACTTCCAAATCTGACCTGATGGCCAGGGGTGTAGCTTTCGATCTGCTCCAGATGGCCAAGCGAGTTGGCCCGCAGTGCAAAGCCGCCGAATACGAAGGTCTATCCGGGGAGAAAAATCTCACCCTGGACCGCATCGCTGTTGATGCTCGGAGGAGCCATCGGGCCTAAAGATGATGACACAGAGGAACTCTCAATGAAAGCACCAATGTCGGTGTCAAAACCGGTGGATCTCGGGTAGGGGTCCCGAACTGTGCGTCTAGGCGGATGATAACAGGAGACAAGGGACACGATGTTTTTACCCAGGTTCGGGCCCTCTCGATGGAGGTAAAACCCTACTCCTGCTTGATTAATATTGATGATATGGGTAGTACAAGAGTAGATCTAGCACAAGATCAAAGAGGCTAAACCCTAGAAGCTAGCCTATGGTATGATTGTTGTTCGTCCTACGGACTAAAACCCTCTGGTTTATATAGACACCGGAGAGGGCTAGGGTTACACAGAGTCGGTTACAATGGGAGGAGATCTACATATCCATATCGCCAAGCTCGTCTTCCACGCCAATGAAAGTTCCCATCCGGACACGGGACGAAGTCTTCAATCTTGTATCTTCATAGTCCAGGAGTTCGGCCAAAGGTTATAGTCCGGCTATCCGGACACCCCTAATCCGGGACTCCCTCAGACATTTGGCTTCTTACCAGTTAGGAGTTTATAGGATTTTCTTCAGAAGTTTGTGAAGATAAACACGGTTGATGATGCAGAAAGCAGTATCAATGGCTTCAGGCCAGAACTTCCGTGGAGTCTTGTACTCATCAAGCATCGTTTGGGCCATCTCAATAAGGGTTCTGTTCTTGCGCTCCGTGATGCCATTTTGCTGAGGTGTGTAAGGAGCAGAGAACTCATGAGTGATACCCAAGGTATCCAGGTAAAGGTCGAGGCCAGTGTTCTTGAACTCGGTGCCGTTGTCACTTCTGATATGCTTGATCTTGACGCCATAGTTTGTCATGGCATGATTGGCAAAGCGTCTGAAGACATCCTGCACTTCAGTCTTGTAGAGGATTATAAGCACCCATGTATATCTAGAGTAGTCATCAACAATGACGAAGCCATAGAGGCAAGCAGAAGCATTAAGAGTGGAGTAGTGAGTAGGGCCAAATAAGTCCATGTGTAGCAGCTCGAAGGGTTGAGATGTAGTCATGATTGTCTTCAAGGGATGCTTGGCTCTTGTCGTCTTTCCAGCTTTGCAGGCACCACACAGATGATCCTTCTTGAACTTGACGCCTTCAATGCCCCCAACATGCTTCTGCTTCGCAAGAGTGTGCAAGTTCCTCATGCCACATGCCCTAGCCTTCGATGCCAAAGCCAGCACTCTGAAGCTTTTTCTAGAAGACATACGGCCATCTGCGGTCCTGCTGAGAAATCTACCATATACAGATAATCTTTTCGATACCCTTCAAAGACTAGAGACTTGTCAGATTCCATTAGTACAAGGCAACGATATTTTCCAAATAGCACAATCATGTTTAAGTCACAAAGCATTGATACAGACATTAAGTTGAAACCAAGGGATTCAACAAGCATCACTTTATCCATGTGCACATCCCTTCATATTGCAACTCTACCTAGACCAAATACCTTGCTTTTAACAGTGTCAGCAAATGTGATGTGACTCTTGTCTGATGGATGTAGCGATGAATCCATCAGAAGACTTCGATCGCCAGTCATGTGATTAGTGCATCCACTGTCCATACTCCATTCTGAAGTACGAGGTGTCATAGCCTACAGTGCAGTTTGGGGGATAGGCTTCACCAAGCGAGTTGTGAAGCAGAAACATTTGACGAACAAGTGGAACATGGAAATTCAGATCTTGGTTAGGATAGATAGGATGAGTGTCAAGGAATCCCGGAATGAAATACATAGTAAGACCATTTGGGCGTTTTATCTTGCGCCCTACAAGATTTTTAAGGTCTCCAGCATTTGCTTTGGATGCCTTTGATTTCCGGCTGGAGACCTTTCCCTGCAAAAGAGAGTTAAGTTTTCTTAACCACCCATATTTTCAGGGGTGGCTTAGAAGCAATTAGTCTAAGTGCAACATCTGAGAACTTCGGCTTTGCAACCCTAGTAAATAGCCTTGCAGGAGGTGAATAATACTCATAGGAATAAGCAGAAAAATTCTTAGTTCTATGACATAGCGGTTTGATGAAACACGCTCATATTCATGGGCCTGAGTATGATTTCCCGGCAAAACATTGACATTAGGGTGACTCAGATGAGTCCTCGGTCTGTATGAAGCTTTTGGACCATATGAATCCTTTGATATGGGGTGTGTCTTCTTCACAATTGGTGTCATGATGACATTCACTGGAAGATTCTCAAGACAGCTTTTGGGTACCCATATCTTCTTCATAGGTGGCCCATTCCTGCAGTTAGTACCAATATACCTGGCAAACACTTTGCCATTCTGATTTTTGAACAGTTTATAGTTTGCATCAAAGGATTCATCAATGGTAATAGGATTAGCACAAGTGAAACCAGATAGGGTGGATGGATCTACTGAAGGTTCCTTTGCAGCAACCCATGTGGTTTTGGGGTACTGCTCAGGCTTCTAGTAAGATCCGTCAACATTCATTTTCCTCTCGAACCCAACACCCTCTTTCCTAGGGTTTTGGTTCAGAATCTGCTTTTTGAGGACATCACATAATGTCTGATGCCCTTTGAGACTTTTGTACATCCCTATCTCAAGCAGTGTCTTCAACCTAGCATTCTCATCAGCAATAGTAGTGGTGTCCTCAGTAGAGGGGTTAGTTACCACATTAGCAGTTGAAGATATTGCAATAGGGGAAGTAGTAGAACATTCAGCAACAGAGGCAGCGTTATCACACTCAATGCATTTTAAACATGGTGGTTCAAATCCTTCCTAAGCGGGACTGATCTGTTGAGCGCGGAGTGACTCGTTTTCCTTTTGAAGATCTTCATGAGCCGATCTCAATTTCTCAAGTTCCTGCTTCCTTTGAAGATAATCATAGGAAAGCTTTTCATGAGAGGTTGAGAGCGATTCATGTTGACCTTCAAGTTCCTGGTACTTAACATGAAGATTTTTTATGTCTTCAATTAAGGACTGAGACTTAGTCATTTCCGTGTCCAACTGGTCATCGCTTTTTCTAACAGTTCTTCCATAGCTTTCTGTTGTTCAGTTGCAATTTTAGCAAGTGTTTTGTAACTGTGTTTGGATTCATTATCAGAGTCATCTTCACTTGATGTTTTAAAGTAAGCATCACGTGAGTTTACCTTGGCACCACGTGCCATGAAGCAGTAGGTCGGAGTCGAGTCGTCCTTGTCATTGTCATCATTGTTGGTGATGGAGCCATTGTCTTTAGAGTTGAAGATGGACTTGGCGACGTAAGCTGTAGCTAGAGCTAGACTCGCAACACCAGAGTCGGACTCCTCCTCAGACTCCACCTCCGCCTCCTCAGAAGTACACTCCTCCTCTGAATCCATCTCCTTGCCAACAAAAGCACGAGCCTTGCCAGATGACCTCTTCTTGTGTGATGAAGACTTGGAAGAAGACTTTGAGGATTTCTTATTATTCTTGTCATCAGAATCATATTCTTTGCTCTTCTTCTTCTTCTTCTTCTTCTCATTTTCCCACTGTGTACACTCAGAGATGTAGTGACCAGGTTTCTTGCACTTGTGACATGTTCTCTTCTTGCTATCATGGGTGGAAGCTTCATCATTTGTTGAGCTAGACCGTGAAGACTTTCTAAAGCCTTTCTTCTTGGTGAATTTCTGGAACTTCTTCACAAGCATAGCAAGCTCCTTTCCAATGTCTTCAAGATCACCAGAACTACAGTCAGATTCTTCTTCAGGTGAGGAAACAACCTTTGCCTTCAAAGCGCGAGTTCGGCCATAGTTGGGGCCATAAATATCTCGTTTCTCAGATAGCTGAAACTCATGTGTGTTGAGCCGCTCAAGTATGTCAGACGGATCGAGAGTCTTGAAGTCAGGGTGTTCTTGAATCATCAGGGCCAAGGTGTCAAATGAGCTGTCAAGAGATCTCAGTAGTGTCTTGACTATCTCATGCTTCGTGATCTCAGTGGCGCCGAGTTCTTGGAGCTCATTTGTGATATCAGTGAGGCGATCAAATGTGAGCTGGATGTTCTCATTGTCGTGTCGCTTGAAGCGGTCAAAGATGTTGCGGAGGATACTGATCCTTTGATCTTGCTGAGTTCAGACACCTTCATTGACCTTGGAGAGCCAGTCCCAGACTAGCTTCGAGGTCTCCAGAGCACTCACACGACCATACTGTCCTTTGGTCAGATGACCACAGATGATGTTCTTGGCGGTAGAGTCCAGTTGAATGAACCTCTTGACATCAGCAGGGGTGACCTCTTCACCAGTCTTGGGAACACCGTTCTTGACGACATACCACAGATCGACATCAATGGATTCAAGATGCATGCACATCTTATTCTTCCAGTAGGGATATTCAGTGCCATCGAAGAGGGGGCACGCAACGGAGACCTTGATTATCCCTTCAGTCGACATAGCTAAAACTCCAGGTGGTTAAACCAAATCACACAAAACAAGGGAGTACCTTGCTGTGATACCAATTGAAAGGGCTAGTTATCGACTAGAGGGGGGGTGAATAGGCGATTTTTATGAAAGTCTTCAAAACATGGGAGTTTCGAAGACAAACAATAGAAATGACACTATTCGTATGCAGCGAAAGGTAGACTACACTAGGCAAGCCATAGTCAAGTATTCAATGAAGTGAAAGCACGAAGACTATCAACAACTAGGTAGTAAGGATCAAGATGGAAGATAGTATGAAACCAATCAGACCAAGTAGTCACGCAGTGAAGTCAAACAGATAATGAAAGCAGGCAATGACTTCACGAAGACAAACTGTAAGTAAAGAGAAGTGAGAGATAGAACCAGTCGCTTGGAGGAGACAGAGATTTGTTCGACCAGTTCCAGTTGCTGTGACAACTGTACGTCTGGTTAGGGAGGTTGAGATTTAACTCAGAAGACCGCGTCTTCACCTTATTCCCCTTGAGCTAAGGACACCTAGTCCCCGCCCAATCACTCAGGTAAGTTTTCAAGGTAGACTTCCAAACCTTCACAGACTTTGTTCACCGGCAATCCACAATGACTCTTGGATGCTCAGAACGTGATGCCTAACCGGCTGGAGGATTCAAAGTCCTCAAGTGTAACAAGTCTTCAGATCACGCGGACAGAAAGACTTCAGTGATGCCAAACACTCTTTGGGCTCTGGGTGGTTTGGGCTTTTTCCTCGCAAGGATTCTCTCCCGAAGCTTCAGAGGTGGGTTGCTCTCAAACGACAAAAGCCATGCACTAACTCTGAGCAGCCACCAATTTATGGTGTAGGGGGTGGGCTATTTATAGCCACTTGGCAACCCGACCTTATTTTTCCGAAATGACCCTGGGTCACTAAGGAACTGACACGTGTTCCAATGGTTAGATTTCAAACACACGCGGTAGCTTGACTTGGGCTACAAGTAAAGCTGACTCATCTGACTCTGGATACGACTTGCTCTCATTGTCTTTGCTCGAAGACATAGGATTTCGTTGAGCATCACTTTAGTCACTCTGACTTTGTTCACTTGGACCCCACTTAACAGTGCGGTGGTTCCTATGACTCAACAAAGAAGAATAGGAAACAACAAAACAACTAAGACTTCACGCTCCATAGTCTTCATGCGATATTTTCTGATGTCATAGTCTTCAACGTGAATAACTTCACAAACCACCATTGTCTTCATTGTCTTCACACATTTTTAGGGGTCATCTCCGGTAGGTAAACCGAATCAATGAGGGACTACTACATGTGTTATCCTGTAATTCTCACGAACACATTAGTCCCTCAACCAGGTTTGTCATCAATACTCCAAAACCAACTAGGAGTGGCACTAGATGCACTTACACCAGGGGTTACTACATGCACTAGTAAGGTACACATCAATAACATGTATATCAAATATACCTTTGTTCACTTTGCCATCCTTCTTATCCACCTAATATTTGGGGTAACTCCGCTTCCAGTGACCATTTCCTTTGCAGTAGAAGCACTTAGTTTCAGGCTTAGGTCCAGCTTTGGGCTTCTTCACGGGTGTGACAACTTGCTTTCCATTCTTCTTGAAGTTCCCGTTCTTCCCCTTTGCCCTTTTCTTGAAACTAGTGATCTTGTTTAATCATCAACACTTGATGCTTTTTCTTGATTTCCACCTTCGTTTATTTCAGCATCACGAAGAGCTCGGGAATCACTTTTGTCATCCCTTGCATATTATAGTTGATTACGAAGCCTTTATAGCTTGGTGGTAGTGATTGAAGAACTCTGTCAATGACACTATCATCAAGAAGATTAACTCCCAGCCGAGTCAAGTGGTTATGGTACCCAGCCATTCTGAGTACGTGTTCACTGACAGAACTATTCTCCTCCAACTTGCAGTTATAGAACTTGTGGGAGACTTCATATCTCCCAGCTCGGGCATTTTCTTGAAATATTAACTTCAACTCTTGGAACATCTCATATGCTCCATGACATTCAAAATGTCTTTGAAAGCCCGATTCTAAGCCTAAAGCATGGTGCACTAAACTATCAAGTAGTCATCATATTGAGCTAGCCAAACGTTCATAACGTCTGCATCTACTCCTGCAATAGGTCTTTCACCTAGCGGTGCATCAAGGACATAATTCTTCTGTGCAGCAATGAGGATAAACCTCAGATCACGGACCCAGTCCGCATCATTGCTACTATCATCTTTCAATTTAGTTTTCTCTAGGAACATATCAAAAAACATAGGGAAGCTACAACACGAGCTATTGATCTACAACATAATTTGCAAATACTATCAGGACTAAGTTCATGATAAATTAAAGTTCAATTAATCATATTACTAAAGAACTCCCACTTAGATAGACATCCCTCTAGTCTTCTAAATGACCACGTGATCCATATCAACTAAACCATGTTCGAATATCACGTGAGATGGAGTAGTTTTCAATGGTGAACATATCTATGTTGATCATATCTACTATATGATTCACATTCGACCTTTCAGTCTCAGTGTTCCGAGGCCATATCTGCAAATGCTAGGCTCGTCAAGTTTAACCTGAGTATTCTGCATGTGCAAAACTGGCTTGCACCCATTGTATGTGAACGTAGAGCTTATCACACCTGATCATCACGTGGTGTCTCAGCACGACGAACTGTAGCAATGCTGCATACTCAGGGAGAACACTTAAACCTTGAAATTTAGTGAGGGATCATCTTATAATGCTACCATCATATTAAGCAAAATAAGATGCATAAAAGATAAACATCACATGCAATCAAAATATGTGACATGATATGGTCATCATCATCTTGTGCCTTTGCACTACAAAAAAAAGACACGTCCATGACATTTTGGGCCGAACGGTTTTTTTTCCTGTCATGCTTATGACACTTCTATGACGATAATTGTGACAAAACCTGGTATCATCATAGATGTGGTGGGCTCATACTTCTATGACAAAAAATCATGACAGAAAATGGGCTTTTCATCCTGGGCGGGCCGGAGACGCGACTGCATGACATTCTTTAGGCCGTCCATGATGGAAAAAACCGTGCTAGAAGCGAGGGCGAGGAAAATATCTGGGTGTTCCCAGTTACGGTGGGTGGTCGGGGCCAAGAGATGCACGGAAGTTTGCGTGTTTCTCTTGTAAATGTACGCGCATGGGTGCGAGGCATTGGGCTCTAATTCAACGTGATCGAGGCGTTCGCCTACTGAACCCGAGCGATTGCACTGCAGGCTATGCGTTACTGAACTCGAGTGGTCGATCGATGACTGTTAACTGAACCTGATTGAGCGATTCCTTCGCTACTGCTGCTAATTGAAGCTGATCGATGCTGCCTCTAGATGAACAGTGACCCTTGTTGGGGGGTTTGGATGAACATTTCTCGGTGGGGGTTGGATGAAAGAGGACCCCGTGGTAGTTGAGGTTATTGCTGCTGGATGAACAGGACCCCGATTGAGCCGGTTGGGGGTGGATGAATAGGACCCCGTAGAGGGCTGGATGAACGGGATCTCATGGAGGGTTGGTTGAACAGTAGCCGGTGGAGGGCTGGATGAATAGTAGCCTGTGGAGGGGTGGTTGAACAGGACCCCGTGGAGAGGGCTGGTTGAACAATAGCTGGTGGAGGAGCACGCCATGGAGGCTGGATGAATAGGAGCCCGTGGATGAACAGTCGTAGGTGGAGGCTGGAGGAGGTCGACGGTGGATGAACAGTAGCCCGTGGAAGCTGGAGGAGGTCGATGGTGGAGATGGACAATATCCTGTGGAGTCCCATTTTGCGGTACGCGACATCCCTCCCAATGAACAGGACCCCCGCTTCGACCTAGCGCTCAAACACAAGTCCGTTTCCTCTGTTTTGCGGTATGCCACACCCCTCCGGATCAACAGGGCCCTGTTTCGGTCGTAGGAGGTCCAAGAGAAGTCCGTTTCCTCCGTTTTGCGGTATGCCAGACCCCTCCCGATGAAGATGATCCTGTTTCGACCATGGCCGGTCGAACACAAGTCCGTTTCCTCTGTTATATGGTACGCCAGGCCCCATTTCGATCGGCTATTCCTTCCAAGCCGGTTGGCTCCCGATGAACACGACGTATTCCGTTGCCTCCCGATGAACACGACGCATTTCGTTGCCTCCCCATGAAGACGCAGCTTCTCCGTTCCGACCTAGCCATGTACACGAGCCCTGGATGTACGTATGCATGAGTAGGCGTTCGAGACCCCGCCCATATGTACGTACGTGGTCGTATTTACTTTCTTGCATCCTGGCCGCTTTACGTACGTGTACACGATATTAACGGGAATGCATGACATGCTACGTGCGCGCCTCTACTACGACATGTGCCCTTCCTTACACGATCACGGTTCATTGCTGCAGCCTGCAGACAGACCGATCGACCAGTATGTACGTACACATTCGCAACCAGAATGACAATGCTATGTACGCTTCGACCAGGTGGGTCCCGAGTGTCAGGCACTTCCTTGCGTGCGAAGATGTAGTTGGTGGGTCCCAGCAGTCAGGGGGCAGATCATTTTTTTTGCCCGTAATATGGAGGCACTTCCTTGCATGCGAAGATGTAGCTAGTGGGTCCCAACAGTCAGTGAGGAAACATTTTTTTCGTGAAATACGGTGGCCCGTCCGGTGGGTCCCTGCTGTTAGGTGGAGGAATCATTATTTTTCATGTAATAAGGAGGCACTTCCTTGCTGCGGTCGTGGACCCAGCTGTCAGCCTCTCCACGTACAGTACTCTTCCAAATGGAAGTCGTTCATTGACCACATTGACCAGGCCGCTCCGAGAGAACCAAGGCGGTGGACGACGGCGAGGCCTAGGAAGGGGACGACACGGATCCGGGGAAGACACGGCAGTGGATGCCCATGCGGAGAGGAGTACGAGGGTTCACTGGTTCAGCTGTGGTGTGAGGTTGTCGTTGCCGTAGGGCCTGGCCAGCGATGAGAATAGTAGGGGGAGGTGAGGCCTCCGCGGCAGCACAACTGGCCATGGGAGGCAGGAGCATGCGGCACGACCGGTGCTGCTTTGGGCGATTGGAGCAAGAAGACCAGATGTTGAAGAAACACTATGGCCATTTGATGGACATCGTATGATCACTGGAGCTAGAATCATTCATATTGACTAAGTTGACAAAGCCCTCCATCCCCGTCAACTTAGTAGGCCCACAAGTCAGCCTCCCACTACGGTGGGTCCCAGTTAGCAGGGGTAGTATTCATTTTTTGTGCGTAATAAGGAGGCACTTCCTTGCGTGCGAAGATATAGCTGGTGGGTCCAAACTGACAACAGGGAGAACATTTTTTTTGCAAAATACACAGGCCCTTCCGGTGGGTCCCAGCTGTCAGGTGGATGAATCATTATTTTGCACGTAATAAGGAGGCATTTCCTTGTGTGGGCCCCTACTGTCAACCTCTTCCGGTTGTTGTTGTTTGTTGACCATGTTGACCTTGCTGTGCCGAGAGCACAAACGCGGTGGACGAGGGCGAGGCCCAGGAAGAGAACGACCCGGAGCCGGCGAAGCCACCACAGAGGATGCCCACACTAAGGGGAGTACGAGCACTGACTGGTCGGCTGTGGGGTGAGGCTGACATCGCCGAAAAATAACAGGATGTGTTGGTGGGTAGAGGGATGGCCTGGCGGCAGCACAACCAGCCACGGGAGGAGGGAGCAGGTAGTCCCACCGCCGCTGGTTTGGGCGGCTGGAGCAAGAAGATCAGAGATTGAAGAAATTTTAGGACAGTGTCATCGTCAACCTAGTAGGCCCAGAAGCCAGCCTCCAAATCTGTGGAAAACAACATACAACCCATTAGCCATTATTTTCAATAATTTACAGCCCATTTGCTAATTCTTAAGGATATTTGAAGCCCATATTCTTTTTATTAGCATTACAGACCATATATTCTGGGCATTGCTAAAAAATTCAATGAAATTTTGCATATTTCGGTGGGGTCTGAACTCTTTTAATCACGAAATTTCGAGTCATGTTAAAAATAATTTTTAAAAAATTATATCAAAATAAAATTCAGAAATCAATTCTCCGCAAAAAAATGAATGAAATTTAAAATCTTAACTAGCAAGTTGCCAGTTCGTTGCACGGGACATGAAGATGCATTTGTATGAGTAGTTTATCTTGTGTTAGAAAAAATGATATTTTAATGTAATTGCGAGTTGGCTTTGGTTTTTATAAGAGTAGAGAGTAGAGAAATCCAGAAAAAATGACATTTTAATGTAGTTGCCGGTTGGCTTTGGTTTAAAAATTTACAGCCCATTTCTTACAATTTATAGCCCATTTTCCGGGGAAGCCCATTTCTTACTACTTACATCCCTCCTCGTCTTGAAAGAATTGCAGCCCAGCGGGGCTGAGAAAAGCAAGTAGGCCTCGATTTTGGCATTTCTCCAAAAAAAGGATTGGGCTAGCCATTTTCAGAAAGAAAAAATATATCAACTTGGCTCGTCATGTGCTTAAATAAAAGCATAAGCATGGGCTAGACGGGCCACAGCCCCCGCACAGCACGCAGTTGAGCTCCATCTCTGAAACTAAAAAATAACTGGGTGAGCTGTTGGGTCCCTGGTGTTATCTGCTCGTTGTGTAATTTTCTCGTTTATTGACTACATTGACAATGGCGTGGGACCTAGTTGTCAAACAATTAGGAGGAAGTATTTTTTTGGCTAGTAATAACGAGGCACCTGCTTGCGTAATGCAATGACCCTTGTGAGTCCCTACTGTCAGACACTCCATGTATAGTCATCTCCTGATTCCTCTTGGTTGTTGACCATCTTGACAACGCCAGACGGCGGTAGGCACAACAAGCAAACCAAGGCAGAGAACGACGACGAGGCCTTGGATGGGAACGAACAACAGCCGTGGAAGGTGCGGCAGTGTAGTGGCAGGTGGAGGGGAGTACGAGGGCAACAACATGCAACTCAAGCTTACAAATGGTACAAAAATCCCAAGGATTAATTGTTCATCAAATTTTTAGACAAAACCCAGATTGAACATGGCAGTAACATCTAACCCGACCACTCTTTTTCGCAGTCAGAAACAAATGGATCGGTCTGATCCATAAAATCAACATTCTGTGCAAAAAAATTTATTTCAGGATGACTACAACTTGTTGTAAATAGAAGCCGAGCATGTTTAGAAGCCCATTTGTCCACCTGAAACTTCTTTTTTTGCTGTTTAACGTGTCCGTCCATGAGAAATCTCTTGCGGTAAAACTTAAGCCTCATGGACAATAGTAACCTCGCATTCAACAGGAAGAATGTGACAAAGCTTGTGTTTGCCTAGTTAGATGCATATCCTTCCATCGTTATTGTCCTACGAATGTCATGAGAACTGAGAAAATCCTGGTGCTTATTATGCCACCGATTGGCTATATGTTTTGCTCCATGTGGTTGTGCCTAAGTAGACATGAAGATTGAAAACAGTTAAGGTCTGAAAAAAGAGTATGCCAAAAGAACGACAGTTGAACGGTTAATTCTAGTACAATATATACGGGCTTTGAATGTGCATGAAATCATCACCTCTATATATAAATTCTCCAGAGATCGAAAGTAGCGCAACAAGCAATAATTATGTTCAAATCAAAACTAAACATTCTGATATATAAGATCTTGACAGAATCTAGCAGCATTGATAGGCTATCAATGAAAGGACTCTTCATTGAGCATATAACATAATATTAGTACCCAAAGTGTACTCCAAGATGATATAAAACTTATGCGCACAAATGAAAAATGTAGCTTATGATTACAAATGTGTAGATGATAATATACTGTCCCTGAAAAAGTGAGGAGCCAAACACCAACTTCTTGTGATCATTAAATGGGTCACGAATTACGCCCAAGGTCTCCAGTTTGGGTGCAGAGACGACATTTATTTATGAAGGTTTATAACACTCATCAAGGAGCAACCTTTTAAGTGAAGGGGCATCTTCGATGATGAGCTGTTGTCCTTCAAAGAAAATTCCAATGCCTTTAAGGTGAGGCGATTTTATTTGGAGACTACTGATAGGGATTTCTATTCCGAAAACAATCAGCAAGCGCTCCAGGGCAGGGCAACTGGAGTGGATGATGCTGTGCAGTGAGGCCTCCGACAGATAAACCACCACAAGTGAAAGTATTTTTTAGCCATGGGAGTCGAAGCATTTGTACCAGATTGTCTCGTAGATGGCACCAAGCGAAGGTGGTGGTGTGGAGAGAGGAGGGAAACCGCGAGATGGACAATGGTGGTGTGGGCATGAATTCTTGGTGTGTTTGTGGTATGAAACTTTCGTGGTAATGGTGGAACTCAAACTGGTGGAGTTTTTCGAATTCAGGGGATGTCAGCCAAGCGTCCACCATGCCGGCTTTGGATAGCAGGTTGTGTGCCGGGATGTAGAGGCGTTGAACGGGGCCTTGCTGGTGAGAGGAGACGATGGCTCTAAGGAGATCAAATTCAGGAAGGATAGATATCTGACGAGAGTCAAGACTGAGGTGCATAGTGCGCCATAGAGGGCGCCACCAAGTTGAGAGGACTTGTGTGCGGCAGCAATCCTTGGTGGGGAGAAGCGAGATGATCTCCTCAAGGATGATGTCCTGGAGATCGTTGATGCGGTCCACCGGAGATTCTACCGGTTCCTCAGATCTGGGTGGGAGGGGGGCTCACCGCTTCTGCCCGCGCTGCCGGGTGCGGGATCTACAACCGGCATCACCGCTGGCGGGAGCCTCATCTTCTTGGCGCTGGGGCCAGCCGACTCCATTTTCCTTGTGGGCGTCACGTCGAGCTCACGGGTTTGATCAGAGTAGCCAGATACAAGCCTAGTGCCAGTGCGAGTGGGGAAGAAGGAGGGCTGGGGATTTCTGTAGGAGTGGAAGAAGAGGAGCAAGCGTTTTCTGTATGAGTGAGGAAGAAGGTGAGCGGGGGTTTTCTGGACGAGTGAGGAAGATGGGGAGCGGGGGAATTGGGGGGAGACAGAAGCGGGAGAGCGAGCTGCAGTATAAGTGGAAGCGAGGAGGAAGGAGGGTTTTTCTGGGATCGCCCCCTCTTCAAGAAATATGGGCTTCTCCTCACAAAGAAAACAAAAAATAAATGCTTAAGATGGATAGGCTTTTGTATCGGCCCAGTCGGCTGCCCGTGTTTCCTACTGGAGGGCCTTGTGCTAGAGGCAGCCCGAGACACTCTCCATCTTATTGCCCATTCGAAAGAAAAACAGAGACGGCTGATACGTCCATTTTGCATCATGCTTTTATATCAATATTTATTGCATTATGGGTAGTTATTACACGTTATGCCACAATACTTATGGCTATCCTCTCTTATTTTACAAGGTTTAACATGAAGAGGGGGAATACCGGCAGCGGGGATTCTGGCTGGAAAAGGAGCAAATATTGGAAACCTATTCTGCACAGCTCCAAAAGTCCCGCAACTCGACGAAAGTCATTTTTGGATTTAATAAGAATTATTGGGTAAAGAAAGTACCCGAGGGGGCCCACACCCTGGCCAGGAGGGTGCCCCCCTACAGGGCGCGCCCCCTGTATCCTGGGCCCCCTGGTGGACCTCCGGTGCCCATCTTCTTCTATATGAGGTCTTTTATCCTGGAAAAAATCATAGGCAAGCTCACGAGATGAAACTCCGCTGCCACGAGGTGGAACCTTGGCGGAACCAATCTAGGGCTCTCGCAGAGCTGTTCTGCCGGGGAAACTTCCCTCCGAGAGGGGGAAATCATTGCCATCATCATCACCAACGATCCTCTCATCGGGATGGGGTCAATCACCATCAACATCTTCACCAGCACCATCTCCTCTCCAAACCCTAGTTCATCTCTTGTATCCAATCTTGTATCAAAACCACAAATTGGTACTTGTGGGTTGCTAGTAGTGTTGATTACTCCTTGTAGTTGATGCTAATTGGTTTACTTGGTGGAAGATCATATGTTCAGATCCTTTATGCACATTAATACCCCTCTGATTATGAACATGAATATGCTTTGTGAGTAGTTACATTTCTTCCTGAGGACATGGGTGAAGTCTTGCTATTAGTAGTCATGTGAATTTGGTATTCGTTCGATATTTTGATGAGATGTATGTTGTCTCTCCTCTAGTGGTGTTACGTCAACGTCGACTACATGGCACTTCACCATTATTTGGGCCTAGAGGAAGGCATTGGGAAGTAATAAGTAGATGATGGGTTGCTAGAGTGACATAAGCTTAAACCCTAGTTTATGCGTTGCTTCGTAAGGGGCTGATTTGGATCCATATGTTTTATGTTGTGGTTAGGTTTACCTTAATACTTCTTTTGTAGTTGCAGATGCTTGCAATAGGGGTTAATCATAAGTGGGATGCTTGTTCAAGTAAGGGCAGTACCCAAGCACCGGTCCACCCACATATCAAATTATCAAAGTACCGAACGCGAATCATATGAGCGTGATGAAACTAGCTTGACAATAATTCCCATGTGTCCTCATGAGCGCTTTTCTCATTATAAGAAGTTGTCCAGGCTTGTCCTTTGCTACAAAAAGGATTGGGCCACCTTGCTTCACCTTATTTACTTTCATTGCTTGTTACTCATTGCAAATTATCTTATCACAAAACTATCTATTACTTACAATTTCAGTGCTTGCAAAGAATACCTTACTGAAAATTGCTTGTCATTTCCTTCTGCGCCTCGTTGGGTTCGACACTCTTACTTATCGAAAGGACTACAATAGATCCCCTACACTTGTGGGTCATCAAGACTCTTTTCTTGTGCTGTTGCCGGGGAGTGAAGCGCCTTCAGTGAGTGGAACTTGGTAAGGAAACATTTATATAGTGTGCTAAAATTTTCTGTCACTTGTTACTATGGAAACTAATCCTTTGAGGGGCTTGTTCGGGGTATCTTCACCCCGACCAGTAGAACAAAGAGTTGCTCCTCAACCTACTGAACCTACTGAAAATGTTTACTTTGAAATTCCTTCGGGTATGATAGAGAAACTGCTAGCTAATCCCTTTGCAGGAGATGGAACATTGCATCCCGATTTACACCTTATCTTTGTGGATGAAGTTTGTGGATTATTTAAGCTTGCAGGTACTACCGATGATGTTGTTAAGAGGAAGGTCTTCCCTTTATCTTTGAAGGGAGATGCATTGACATGGTATAGGCTATGTGATGATACGGGATCTTGGAACTATAAATGATTGAAGTTCGAATTTCACCAGAAGTTCTATCCTATGCATATTGTTCACCGTGATCGTAATTACATATATAATTTCTGGCCTCGCGAAGGATAAAGCATCGCTCAAGCTTGGGGGAGGCTTAAGTCAATGTTATATTCATGCCCCAATCATGAGCTCTCAAGAGAAATGACTATTCAAATTTTTTATGCTCGGCTTTCTCTCAATGATCGCACCATGCTCGATACTTCCTATGCTGGTTCTTATATACTGAATTCAAGTGGGACTTATTGGAAAGAATTAAACACAACTCTGAAGATTGGGGTTCCGAAGATGGTAAGGAGTCAGGTATAACACTTAATTTTGATTGTGTTAAATCTTTTATGGATACCGATGCTTTTCGAGGATTTAGCGCTAAATACGGACTTGACTCTGAGATAGTAGCTTCTTTCTGTGAATCTTTTGCTGCTCATGTTGATCTCCCTAAGGAGAAGTGGTTTAAATATAATCCTCCCATTGAAGTAAAAGCAGTTGCACCTATTACAGTTGAAGAAAAGACTATCACTTATAATGATCCTATTGTTCCTACTACTTATGTTGAGAAGCCACCTTTTCCTGTTAGAATAAAGGATCATGCTAAAGCTTCAACTGTTGTTCGTAAGAGTAATACTAGAACTTATACACCGCCTGAGCAAATTAAAGTTGAACCTAGTATTGCTATGGTTAAAGATCTCTTGGATGATAATAAGATGGGCATGTTATCTATTTCTGTGATGAAGCTGCTAATATTGCAAAATCAGATGCTAAGATACATAGACCTGTTGTAGGCATGCATGTTATTTCTGTTAAAATAGGAGATCATTGTTATCATGGCTTATGTGATATGGGTGCTAGTGCTAGTGCAATACCCTATGACTTATATAAAGAAATTATGCACGATATTACACCCGCTGAGTTGGAAGATATTGATGTTACAATTAAGCTTGCCAATAGAGATACTATTAAGCCTTTTGGGATTGTTAGAGATGTTGAAGTCTTGTGTGGGAAGGTCAAATACCCTGCTGATTTTCTTGTTCTTGGTTCCCCACAAGATGACTTTTGTCCCATTATATTTGGTAGACCCTTCTTGAATACTGTTAACGCTAAGATTGATTGCAAAAAGGATGTTGTTATGATTGGCTTAGATGATATGACTCATGAGTTTAATTTTGCTAAATTTTGTAGACAACCCCGTGATAAAGAATTGCCTAGTAAAGATGAAATAATTGGTCTTGTTTCTATTGCCGTGCCTCCTACTGATCCGCTAGAACAATATTTGCTAGACCATGAAAATGATATGTTTATGAATGAAAGAAGGGAAATAGATGAAGTATTCCTTCAGCAGGTGCCTATCTTGAAACATAACTTACCTGTTCAAATCCTAGGGGATCCTCCTCCACCCAAGGGTGATCCCGTGTCTGAGCTCAAACCATTACCTGATAATCTTAAATATGCTTATCTTGATGAAAAGAAGATATATCCTGTTATTATTAGTGATAACCTTTCAGAGAAGGAAGAGGAAAGATTATTGAAAACTCTGAAGAAGCACCGTGCTGCTATTGGATATACTCTGGATGATCTTAAGGGCATTAGTCCCACTCTATGCCAACACAAAATTAAAGTGGAAAAAGATACAAAACCGGTTAGGGTTCCTCAACAATGATTAAACCCTAAGATGAAAGAAGTGGTAAGAAAGGAGATACTAAAGCTCCTTGAGGCAGGTATAATTTATCCCGTTGCTGATAGTGAATGTGTAAGCCATGTCCATTGTGTCCCGAAAAAGGGAGGTATTACTGTTGTTCCTAATGATAAAGATGAATTGATCCCGCAAAGAATTATTACAGGTTATAGGATAGTAATTGATTTCCGTAAGTTAAATAAAGCTACTAAGAAAGATCATTACCCTTTACCTTTGATTGAGCAAATGCTAGAAAGACTATCCAAACATACACATTTCTGCTTTCTAGATGGTTATTCTGGTTTCTCTCAAATACCTATGTCAGCGAAAGATCAACCAAAGACTACTTTTACTTGCCCTTTTAGTACATTTGCTTATAGACCTGTGCCTTTTGGTTTATGTAATGCACCTGCTACCTTTCAAAGTGCATGATAGCTATATTCTCTGACTTTTGTGAAAAGATTTGTGAGGTATTCATGGATGACTTCTCCGTTTATGGATCCTGTCAGGTTTCAGGTTCCGACATACCCTCAAGGTTCAAACTCTGGGGTGCGCGCGGAGATCACACCTCCTACCTACTCACGTCTCGTCGCCTCGCAAAGGATCTAAACTACACGAAGAACAACACAAGGGACACGAGGTTTATACTAGTTCGGGCCACCATTGTGGTGTAATACCCTACTCTAGTTTGTGGTGTGGTGGATTGCCTCAGGGGCTGATGATGAACAATAGAAAGGAAGAACTGCCTCGCGAGGGGAGGAGCTCTTGTGGAGGTGATGCCTCTTAGGAAGGATCGAATCCGGATCCCTTTCTATTGTGGTGGCTAGCCCTATTTATAGAGCGAGGCCCTGGTCCTCTTCCCAAATGTTGAGCGGGAAGGGCGCCAACAATTGGCCATTTTGAAGGGGAACATCTAGTACACTTATCCTGACTAAAGTTGGTCCTCGCCTGCCAAAGACTTTGACGATGACGCTGGCTTGGGCTCCATGATGACCTCCATCCTGCCGTTCTGCTGGTCTTGGTCTTGTTGCACCGAAATGGTTGCCTTTGCTTGATTCCCTTGCCTGCGCTTGCCCCCTTTGCACCAAAGAGGAAACAAGGACTCTGCGCAGGCCGGCGCCCGCCTGGCGCTCGCCTGGCTTCGGTCGTCATGGCTTGCATCACGGGCACCTCGTGAGGTACCCCGCCTTGATCTCTCCGCCTCCTCGCGAGCTAGCATGACGAGGCTGTGCCAAAGGAAGCTTCCTGTCGTCCACCCTGTGAGGCTTGGCCCCTCGCGAGGGTCTTGAGCATGTATTGATGAAGATGGGCTGTACTAGGCCACTCCTTGAGCCACGCCGCAGGCCGCAGGCAGGCAAGTCTGGGTACCCCCATTCCCAGAACGCCGACAGTAGCCCTCGGGCCCAAGGCGCCCGGACTTGGCTTAGCAGAGAAGCGAAGCGGTAAGTGCAAAGCATCATGGGCCCCAACAGCCTGCGGCCTTGGGCGCTGCATGGCGGTTGATTTGACGTGGGCGTCCCTGTTTCCCCACGACGCCTCGGCAACCGCGCGACTTGACAAGTCCCTGCATGCAAAACGGGTCATGATTACCTGTGATCGTGGAGGCCGGTGGTTGGCCTCCCCCAGCTATATGTACGGAACGGCGCGAGCCCTTCCAGTCCATCCCTTCCTGGTACTCCCCTTCTTCTTCCTGGCGGCTCGTCGTCCCCATGCCTCCGCCGAAGAGGTTCTCGGCCGTGGAGAAAGGAAAGGCTTGCAAGGAAGGGCCTGGCTCCCCCCCGACCAAGCGTGGCCGGGGCCGCCCTGCAAGCACCCTACGGCCCCCGCTGTGGCTTCCCGTGGTCGTGGAAGCAGTCCTCCGTGCGGCGGTGGGCGCTCGCCTGCGGACGAGAGGTATGTCGTGGCTGCGCGACCCCCCAGGCCGCGTTCCCGCTCGGCGGAGGTGCTGCCGGAGTTCGTCGTGTGGTCGGCGGACCCGACCGACACCTGGCTCCAGCTCCCCCGCTTCTTTGTAGGTGAACTTCCGGCTGGTGCCCCGGGCGGCATTTGGCTTCAGGCGGATAGTTGCTGCAGCAGGGCCTCCTGGGCCACGCTGGAGGTCTCCGCCGCAGGGGAGGTGGCCTTGACCCGTGGCTGGCAAATGTTTGCCCGCGCGTGCGGCCTGAGCCGATGGTGCACTTTGCACTTTAAGTTCGACAATGATGCCACCCTCTACGTGATGGTGTTCGGGGAAGACGGTCGCCGCGCTGGGTGCTGCCCCGAAGACGATGACCGCGGCCGTGCGCCCAGCCCTGGCGTTGATCAGGATGCAGGTGGTGGGAGGCGCACGGGCAGCGGTGCCAGAGGCCCGCCAAGCTTTGGTGACTCCTCATCGGACGACAGCTCCTCCAGCGGTGGTCGCGACCAGCCCCCTTGTCGTCACGCCCGCCTAGGAGAGGGCTGCGGGTCGGCCCGCCACCGCGCCTCGGTGAAGCGGGAGACGGAATCCAGCTGAGCTCCAGAGGCAGTGCGAGCCCTTACCGAGAGTTGATGCCGGGCAAGTCGCGCCCATTTTGCTTTTCTTTCTTCCCTGCGCAAAAAGGAAGGTAGTCTGGTGCCCCACGGGGGCGTGTTGAACTGTTGCTGTTTAATTCCATGCTGTTTCTACTGTTTCCGTGCTATGTTTTCATTCCGCGTGTTTATGTATGGAAATTACTTATCTTGGGGGAAGCTCGTCGTGGTCTTCGCATGCTGAGGCTAGGGCCTCACCGTGCGCCTTATGTGCTGCAGGGGTTAGTCAGTAGGGGTAGTCTCCAGCCTTGGTAGCGGGGACGACCAACCCAGGTCCCGTGATCGTGTTGCGATGCCCATGGGGCACGGACTGGGAGGGGTGCTCCCACAGCGGACTCGGATAGGGAAGTTCCAAACCACCAGGGCAGAAAACACTCGCGAGGGTGCCCATGTTCCTCCGTCGTGAGACTTGTGCGAGAGAAAACGAAGCAAACAAGTGAAACAGACGAGGGGTCGCGAGCTAGAAACGGTAACAACTTCAATAAAACTTCAAATAGGAACAAACAAACCAACTGCAGAAGCAAATGAAAAAAAAGCCGCGTCCGACAACTAATCTAGTCTTCGACTTCTTCTCACCAGCACGGAGCTAAGTGCTGCCATTGGGCGTGGGCGGGAGCCCCCGAGGCCCGAGGGCGGCACTCCAGAGACCCCGGGGCGTGTACAGCCCCACTCATTATTACGTGAGAGTGTCACGGGCGGCGAGCTTCACAGGCGTTTGCCTTCTTCACAGGCACCGGGCCTTTTGCCAAACGCAACAACTTCACAAGCATTCGCCTTCTTCACAGGCACCGGGCCTTTTCCAAAATGCAGCAACTTCACAGGCATTTGCCTTCTTCACATGCACCGGGCCTTTTCCAAAACGCAGCAACTTCACAGGCATTCGCCTTCTTCACACGCGCCAGGCCTTTTCCAGAACGCAGCAACTTCACAGGCATTCGCCTTCTTCACAGGCACCGGGCCTTTTCCAGAATGCAGCAACTTCACAGACATTTGCCTTCTTCATAGGCCCCGGGCCTTTTTCAGGGGTAAAATCTTTGGAGATGTTGAATGTTCCACGCGTTCTGGACGGGCACCCCCTCCTGGGTCTCCAAGCGCGCGGAGCCGGGCCTGGAAACATGAACAACCTTGAATGGGCCCTCCCACATGGGAGAGAGCTTATGCAACCCCTCCCTGGAGAGAACCCATCTGAGCACGAGGTCCCCTACCTCAAGAGTCCTGGGGCGGATGTTGCGGCAGTGGTATCACTGCAGTGCTTGTTGGTACCTTGCTGCTCGTAGCGCGGCTTCTCGACGACGCTCCTCCCCCAGCACGAGATCTGTCCCTCGCATGGCGTCCTGCTGCGCCTCGTCGAACGCCAGGACCCGTGCGGAACGACGCCTGACCTCGTGAGGGAGAATGGCTTCAGCTCCATAAACCAGAAAGAACGGGGTCTCGCCGGTCGGCTTGGTCGCGGTCATGCGGATAGACCACAGCACAGATTGGAGCTCGTCGTACCAGCCCCTGCCTCAGGCTTCCAACTTCTTCCTAAAGGTCCTGGTTTTGAGGTCCCTCAGGACCTCCGCGTTGGCTCGCTCAGCCTGGCCGTTGCTCCGGGAGTACGCCACCGAGGTGTAGCATATCTGCGTTCCAAGGTTAGCACAGAATGTTTTGAAGAGATTGCTGGTGAACTGCGAACCGTTGTCGGTGATAATGCGGTTAGGCACCCCAAATCGGCTCACGAGGCCCTTGATGAACTTGACTACCGAGCCCGCGCGTATGGTGCGGACGGCTTCCACCTCGGCCCACTTGGTGAACTTGTCCATGGCGATGTAGAGGTAGCGGTAGCCCCCTGGCGCCCGAGGGAACGGGCCCAGGATATCTAGCCCCGAACTGCGAACGGCCATGAGAGGGGTATGGTCTGCAGTCCCCCCGCCGGCTGGTGGATCTGCTTGGCGTGGAATTGGCAGGCCTCACAAGCCTTCACCAGCTCAACGGCGTCGTTGAGCGCTGTGGGCCAGTAGAACCCACTGCGAAATGCCTTGCCAACAAGGGTCCGCGAGGATGAGTGGTGCCCACAGTCTCCACTGTGTATGTCTGCCAGTAGATCCTTCCCTTGTTCTCTGGGAATGCAACGTAGGGACACGTAATTCGGCCGCCTTCGGTAGAGCTCCCCATCCTTGATGCTGTAGGCCGTGGCCTGCCGTGCCACGCGCTCCGCGTCCTCCTCCTTCTCTGGCAGAGTCCCTTGCGTCAAGTAGACCTTGAATTCTACCATCTAGAATTCTTCCTGAGGCTCCAACACTAGAAGCAGGCGTGCCCCCGAGGCCGGGCCGCAGGCCGGGGCTCCCGAGGCAGGTGGCTGAGGGAGTTATTCCCTAGGTTGCGCTGTGCTTGATAACGTCGGTGTCGCTGAGGGTTTGAAGAGTCGCTCCTCGAAGACGCCAGGCTCCTGAGGTAGCCGCCTACATGCCCTCTTGGCGATGTCGTCGGCCTCTTGATTGGTACCACGAGGCACATGCTGCAGCTCCAGCCCCCAAAATTGTTTCTCCATCTTGCGGACCTTTGCGAGGTATGCTTCCATGTGCTCATCCTTTGGCTCATACACTTTGTTGGAGAAGTTGACAACGAGTTGCGAGTCACCCTTGATGGTGATTCGTTTTACTCCCAAGGCGATGGCTGCCCTCAAGCCCGCTATCAGGCCCTCATATTCTGCAATGTTGTTGGAGACCTTCTCCCCATGCTGGAAACAGAGCTACACGGCATAGTAAAGCTTGTCCTGAGTGGTGGATATGAGCACTGAACCAGCCCCTGCGCCCTGCCGCACGAATGCTCCGTCGAAGTACATCACCCAATCATCCGGCGCTTCACTCCCCGGGGAGAGCTACCGGTCCTCGCCCAGTTTGAGCCCTGGCGCCTTTGTCCATTCCGCCATGAAATCTGCGAGCGCAGCCCCCTTAATGACCCTAGTAGTGCTGAATTCTAGATGGAATGCTTGTAGTTCGATGTTCCATTCGGCAACCCTCCCCGCTGAATTGGGGCTCCTGAGTACCCTTTCCAGGGTGTAGGCTGAGACAACCTTGATGGGATGGCCCTGAAAGTAGTGTCGCAGCTTGCGCGAGGCTACCAGTAGTACGAGGAGGAGCTTCTGAGGCATTGGGTACCGTGTCCTTGCGTCCCGCAGCACCATACTGACGAAGTACACCGGGTGCTCAATGAGATTGAGGGTGCTGGCGCGGCCCTCGTCCTCTGGAGGTCGGGGCGCCTCCTGGGGCGGCGCGGCCCTCGGTCCTTGGTCGCTTGAAGGAGCCTCCTCTGCTCCTGGTGCACTCTCTTGGCGGGGCTGATCTTTCTCTGCTGTGGTCATGGTCTCTGCGAGGCCTTCCGGGCCCTATTCTGCCTCGGCCGGGAGTGCGGCGGCGGCCGAGGCCCGACGCTCCTTTCGGACTGCTACCAGGGCTGCGCTGGCGGAATAAGGGGTGGCTGCAAGGTAGAGCACCAGAGGCTCTCGAGGGCGAGGGGCCACCATCACCGGGGCGCTGGTAAGGTACCTCTTGAGGTCTTGGAATGCCTTGTCGGCCTCTTCAGTCCATTCGAAGAGGCCTTTCTTCTTCATCAGCTTGAAGAAAGGCAGCGCCCGCTCTCCCAGCTTGGAGATGAAACGTCCTAAAGTGGTTACGCGCCCGGTGAGCTTTTGCATTTCCCTGAGGGTCTTTGGCGGGCTCATGTCCTCGACTGCCTTGACCTTCTCTGGGTTAGCCTCAATGCCCCTGTGTGATACGAGGAAGCCTAGGAGCTTGCTTGAGGGGACTCCAAACACACACTTCTTCGGGTTGAGCCGCAGGTCCACTTCGCTGAGGCTGGCGAAGGTTTCTTCCAGGTCCTGTATCAGGGTCTTCGCCTCCTGAGACTTCACCACAATGTCATCAACGTAAGCTTCAGCGTTCCTCCCGAGATGTCGCCCCAGAGCAATGTGCATCAGCCGCTGGAAGGTCACGCCCGCATTGCGCAACCCGAACGGCATGCAGGTGTAGCAGTATACCCCACATGGGGTTAGGAAGGCTGTTTTCTCCATGTCCTCCACCGCCATTTTGATCTAATGATAGCCCGAGAAGGCATCCAAGAAGCACAGCAGGTCACACTCGGCGGTGGAGTCAACGATCTGGTTGATACGAGGAAGCGGGAATGGATCCTGCGGGCAGGCTTTGTTGAGGTTGGTGAAGTCGACACACATGCGTTCCTTTCCCCCCTTCTTTGGCACGACGACAGGGTTGGCCAGCCAATCTGGGTAGCGAACCTCGGGAATGACCCCCGCTGCTTCTAACTTGCGGGTCTCTTGGACGATGAAGGTTTGTTTCTCTGTGGATTGCCGCCGCGCCTGCTGCTTCACAGGGCGCATGTTGGGACACACGTTGAGATGGTGCTGAATTACATCCCTCAGGACTCCCGGTAGCTGATTAGGATCCCATGCAAACACCTTCCTGTTCGCGCGCAGGAAACTGACCAGGGTCTTCTCCTGCTCAGGCTCGAGGTTGGTGCCAATCATGAAGGTAGCACCGGTGGGCTTACACTCGCCGACTGGTACCTGCTTGGTTTCCGCCTTGTCTTGGCTGAACAACTGCTTCTTCTTGGCCGGCGCAACCCTCTTGGGCTCGAGGGCGGCTAAGCCGGTGGGCTGCGCCACCACCGCAGTCTTGAAGGCAAGCTTGAGCGCTTGCAATGCATCCCCGGTGTCTCCAGACACGGTAAGGACGCCGTTTCTCCCGGGCATCTTCATGAGGTTGTACGCTGGGTGAGTTGCGGCCATGAATCGGGCTAGTGCTGGGTAGCCGAGGATGGTGTTGTATGGGAGGCCGATGGGGGCGATGTAGAAGTCAATTAGCTCCGTGCGGAAGTTGTCGTAGGTGCCGAAGGTCATCGGGAGGCGGATCTGTCCCAGGGAGCCGGTGGAACTGCCTCCGACACCCACGAAGGGCCTGCTGGGCTAAAGCCGCTCTGGCGGCACGTGGAGGAGGCTAAAGGCTTCCATCGAGAGCATGCTGAGGCCAGCTCCGCCGTCGATGAGGGTCCTGGTGATGGCTACCTGGCACATGGTGGGGGTGCACAACATTGGGAGCGCGCCCGAGCAGGCTGAGTTGGAGGGGTGATCATTCGAGCTGAAGGCCAGTTTGACCTTAGGCGCCGCCCAACCCGGGGGAGCCCCATGCAGCGCGAAGGCGGCGCCAATCTGGCGGACGAATGGCTTGATGTGGTGGCCTGAAGGTGGAGCCTGCGAGCCACCTAGGAGAGCTGCAACGACCGGGGGCGCCGGTGCAGCGTACTGGGCGAGGAAGAGGCCGCACAGCTCCTCCCAAGAGGCCACAGAAGCCGTTGGCAGGTGGAGCAGCCACATACGTGGAACGCCGGTGAGGGCCATGGGAAACCAGTTAGCCATGACCCTGTCGTCGCCCCTGGCCTTGAGGACGGCCTCCTCATATGCCAGCAGGAAAGCCAGCGGATCCGCCATGCCGTTGTAACGCGGTGGCATCTCTGGCTTGAACTTGTGCGGCCACTACACCTGCCACAAGGCGGGGGCCAAGGCTCGGAGCCCCCTGGCCCCAGTGTTGGTGCTGGCAGCCGGAGCGGGTGGCGCGTTGCCCATCATGAGGGTGAAGCGCGGTGTTGGTGGAGAGCGGGTCAGCGGAAGGTAAAGCTCCGGCGCACCCCTACCTGGCGTGCCAAATGTCGGGTTTCGGGTTCCGGCAGACGCTCAAGGTTCGAACTCTGGGGTGCGCACGGAGATCACGCCTCCTACCTACTCACGTCTTGTTGCCTCGCAAAGGATCTACTACACGAAGAACAACACAAGGGACATGAGGTTTATACTAGTTCGGGCCACTACTGTGGTGTAATACCCTACTCTAGTTTGTGGTGTGGTGGATTGCCTCAGGGGCTGATGATGAACAATAGAAAGGAAGAACTGCCTCGCGAGGGGAGGAGTTCTTGTGGAGGTGATGCCTCTTAGGAAGGATCGAATCCGGATCCCTTTCTACTGTGGTGGCTAGCCCTATTTATAGAGTGATGCCCTGGTCCTCTTCCCAAATATTGAGCGGGAAGGGCGCCAACAATTGGCCATTTTGAAGGGGAACATCTAGTACACTTATCCTGACTAAAGTTGGTCCTCTCCTGCCAAAGACTCTGACGATGACGCCGGCTTGGGCTCCATGATGACCTCCATCCTGCCATTCTGCTGGTCTTGGTCTTGTTGCACCGAAATGGTTGCCTTTGTTTGATACCCTTGCCTGTGCTTGCCCCCTTTGCACCAAAGAGGAAACAAGGACTCTGCGCAGGACGGTGCCCGCCTGGTGCCTGCCTGGCTTCAGTCGTCATGGCTTGCGTCATGGGCACCTCGTGAGGTACCCCGCCTTGATCTCTCCGCCTCCTCGCGAGCCAGCCTGACGAGGTTGTGCCTGAGGAAGCTTCCTGTTGTCCGCCCCGCGAGGCTTGGCCACTCGCGAGGGTCTTGAGCATGTATTGATGAAGATGGGCCGTACTGGGCCACTCCTTGAGCCACACCGCAGGCCGCAGCCAGGAAAGTCTGGGTACCCCCGTTCCCAGAACACCGACAGATCCTCTTTTGATGATTGCTTGAGCAACCTTGATCGAGTTTTGCAGAGATGTGAAGACACTAGTCTCGTCCTGAATTGGGAAAAGTGTCACTTTATGGTTAATGAAGGCATTGTCTTGGGGCATAAAATTTCTGAAAGAGGTATTGAAGTTGATAAAGCTAAAGTTGATGCTATTGAAAAGATGCCATGTCCCAAGGACATTAATGGTATAAGAAGTTTCCTTGGTCATGCCGGTTTTTATAGGAGGTTCATTAAGGATTTTTCTAAAATCTCTAGACCTCTGACTAATTTATTGCAAAAAGATATTCCTTTTGTCTTTGATGATGATTGTGTAGAAGCATTTGAGATACTTAAGAAAGCTTTGATCATTGCACCTGTTGTTAAGCCACCTGATTGGAATTTACCCTTTGAAATAATGTGTGATGCTAGTGATTATGCTGTAGGTGTTGTTCTAGGGCAGAGAGTTGATAAGAAATTAAATGTTATTCAGTATGCTAGTAAGACTCTTGATACTGCCCAGATAAATTATGCTACTACTAAAAAAGAATTCTTAGCAGTTGTATTTGCTTGTGATAAGTTTAGATCTTACATTGTTGATTGTAAAGTTACTATTCACACTGATCATGCTGCTATTAAATATCTTATGGAAAAGAAAGATGCCAAACCTAGACTTATTAGATGGGTTCTCTTGCTTCAAGAATTTGATTTGCATATTATTGATAGAAAGGGAGCTGAGAACCCCGTTGCAGATAACTTATCTAGGCTATAGAATGTTCTTGATGACCCACTACCTATTGATGATAGCTTTCCTGATGAACAATTAGCGGTCAGTAATGCTTCTCATACTGCTACATGGTATGCTGATTATGCTAATTACATTGTTGCCAAATTTATACCACCTAGTTTCACATACCAGCAAAAGAAAAAGTTCTTTTATGATTTAAGACATTACTTCTGGGATGACCCACACCTATATAAAGAAGGAGTAGATGGTGTTATTAGATGTTGTGTACCTGAGCATGAACGGGAACAGATCCTACGCAAGTGTCCCTCCGAGGCATATGGAGGACACCACGCTGGAGATAGAACTGCACATAAGGTATTGCAATCCGGTTTTTATTGGCCTACTCTTTTAAAAGATGCCCGTAAGTTTGTCTTGTCTTGTGATGAATGTCAAAGAATTGGTAATATTAGTAGACGTCAAGAAATGCCTATGAATTATTCTCTTGTTATTGAACCATTTGATGTTTTGGGCTTTGATTATATGGGAGCTTTTCCTGCCTCTAATGGATATACACATATTTTAGTTGTTGTTGATTACATTACTAAGTGGGTAGAAGCTATTCCAACTAGTAGTGCTGATCATAACACCTCCATTAAGATGCTTAAAGAAGTTATTTTTTCGAGGTTTGGAGTCCCTAGATATCTTATGACTGATGGTGGTTGACATTTTATTCAAGGTGCTTTCCGTAAAATGCTTGCCAAGTATGACGTTAATCATAGAATTGCATCCCCTTATCACCCACAGTCTAGTGGTCAAGTAGAGGTAAGTAATAGAGAGCTCAAATTAATTTTGCAAAAGACTGTTAATAGGTCTAGAAAGAATTGGTCCAAGAAACTTGATGATGCATAATGG
Source organism: Triticum aestivum (assembly GCF_018294505.1). Taxonomy (NCBI): domain Eukaryota; kingdom Viridiplantae; phylum Streptophyta; class Magnoliopsida; order Poales; family Poaceae; genus Triticum; species Triticum aestivum. Next base: position 642,371,166 of record NC_057810.1, read on the forward strand.
GCCTATAGAACTGCATATAAAAATCCTATGGGTATGTCTCCGTATAAGATGGTTTATGGAAGAGCGTGTCACTTACCTCTTGAACTTGAACATAAGGCATACTGGGCCATTAAAGAGCTCAACTATGATTTCAAACTTGCCAGTGAGAAGAGGTTATTTGACATTAGCTCACTTGATGAATGGAGAACCCAAGCATATGAAAATGCCAAGCTATTTAAAGAAAAAGTTAAGAGATGGCATGACAAAAGGATACAGAAGTGAGAATTTAACGTAGGTGATTATGTGTTGCTATTCAACTCTCGTTTAAGATTTTTTGCAGGAAAACTTCTCTCTAAATGGGAAGGTCCTTACGTTATCGAGGAGGTCTACCGTTCCGGTGCCCTAAAAATCAACAACTTGGAAGACAAAAGTCCGAGTGTTGTGAACGGTCAAAGAATCAAACATTATATCTCAGGTAATCCTATTAATGTTGAAACTAATATTATTGAAACCGTAACCCCAGAGGAATACATAAGGGACACTTTCCAGAATGTTTCAGACTCCGAAAAGGAATAGGTATGTGGTACGGTAAGTAAACCGACTCCAAAACAATTCTAATGGCAATTTTCCTCCGTTTTGGAATATTTAAAAATTTATGGAAGAAAGAAGTAATCCGGGAAGGACACGAGGCATCCACGAGGGTGGAGGGCGCCCCCCCTACAGGGCACGCCCCCCTGTCTCATGGACACCTCGTGTGCCTCCAGGACTCCGTTTTCTTGCATGTTACGTATTTTGGTCGGTAAAAATTCATTATATAATCTCCCAAAAGTTTTGACCACCGTATCACGCAAAAATCTTTTGTCTTTGTTTCGAGCTATTTTTCTGACAGATTTAGTTGATCATGACGTCACCCTCTTCCAACAATGAAGACAAGGATGCTTGGCTATTGAAGATAGAGCTGAAAAGAGAAGAATCGAAGGAGATCAAAAGGGATGAAGGGATCAAGAAGGTCATGGACGATCAAGCTTCGGTGGCGAAAGAAGAAGACATCCCTCAATCTCTTCCTAACCTCTTTACCCCGACTGAGATTGAAGCTTTCAAGATGATTGAGTTGGCTCACATACAAAACAAGTATCTCACACAGGAAAATATTTTGTTGAAGGATCACATCGCTGGACTCAAGGGCATTATCCGCAAGTTGGAGGAGCTTTTATGCTCGATGTGCGATTATCCACCGTCATCATCACCACCTTCATCACCTCCGAGGACATAATCACATGGGTATGGGCACTCACCTTGGCAACTACCAAGCTTGGGGGAGGTGCCCAGTATCGTATCACCATCACACTCCTATCTTTACCGTTTTACTTAGTTCGATCATTTTTAGTAATATCTTGATCTAGTAGATTGAAGTCTTGGTATGAATTAGTTTTGAGTTTTGCTTTGTGATATCTATGTAATCGAGTCCGTAAGTTATCTATAATAAAGATTAGTGTTGAGTCAAAGGGCTTTGCTATCTTGCTATGATCATGGAAAAAAATAGAAAGAATAAAAAGAATAAAAGAGTTCATATCGATCTTGTGGATAGTAATGACTTCATACATAGAAAGTATGAGGCTTAAAAGTTGTTGAGAATTGATAAATGTAGTTTTGGTCATCGTTGCAATTAATAGGAAGTAATAAGGAAAGAGAGGTTTTCACATATAAATATACTATCTTGGACATCTTTTATGATTGTGAGCACTCATTAAAGTATGACATGCTAAAAAGTTGATGTTGGACAAGGAAGACAGCGTAATGGTTTATTTTTTCTCGCATCTCAGTTAAAGTATATTGTCATGGATCATTCAAACATGTTGAGCTTGCCTTTCCCCCTCATGCTAGCCAAAAATTCCTAGCACCAAGTAAAGATACTACTTGTGCTTCCAAATATCCTTAAGCCCAGTTTTGCCATGAGAGTCCACCATATCTACCTATGGATTGAGTAAGATCCTTCAAGTAAGTTGTCATCGGTGCAAGCAATAAAAATTGCTCTCTAAATATGCATGACTTATTAGTACGGAGAAAATAAACTTTATACGAGCTTGTTACGGAAGCAATAAAAGCGACGGACTACATAATAAAGGTCCATATACAAGTGGCAATATAAAGTGACGTTCTTTCACACTAAGATTTTGTGTATCCAACCCAGAAGCGCATGACAACCTCTGCTTCCCTCTGCGAAGGGCCTATCTTCTACTTTATGTCTTTTACTTTATGCAAGAGTCAAGGTGATCTTCACCTTTCCCTTGTTCATTTTATCCTTTGGCAAGCACCTCGTGTTAGAAAGATCCTGATATATATATCCAATTGGATGTTCGTTAGCATGAACTATTATTGTTGACATCGCCTAAAGGTGAATACGTTGGGAGGCAACATTATAAGCCCCTATCTTTCTTAGTGTTCGATTAAAACTCCATAACCATAAGTATTGCGTGAGTGTTAGCAATTGTAGAAGACTATATGATAGTTGAGTATGTGGACTTGCTGAAAAGCTCTATTCTTGACTCTTTCTGATGTTATGATAAATTGCAATTGCTTTAATGACTAAGATTATAGTTTGTCAGTTTCCAATGAAGTTTATGTTCCATACTTGACATTGTGAATAGATTGTTACTTGAGCATAAGAAATCATATGACAAATTCTATATATGTTGCTGTTATAAGAATGATCCTGATGCCCTCATGCCCGTATTTTATTTTTATCTACACCTCTATCTCTAAACATGTGGACATATTTTTCGATTTCGGCTTCCGCTTGAGGACAAGCGAGGTCTAAGCTTGGGGGAGTTGATACGTCCATTTTGCATCATGCTTTTATATCAATATTTATTGCATTATGGGCAGTTATTACACGTTATGTCACAATACTTATGGCTATTCTCTCTTATTTTACAAGGTTTACCATGAAGAGGGGGAATGTCGGCAGCGGGGATTCTGGCTGGAAAAGGAGCAAATATTGGAAACCTATTCGCACAGCTCCAAAAGTCCCGCAACTCCATGAAAGTCATTTTTGGATTTAATAAGAATTATTGGGCAAAGAAAGTACCTGAGGGGGCCCACACCCTGGCTAGGAGGGTGGGGGCACCCCCCCCCCTACAGGGCGCGCCCCCTATCTCTTAGGTCCCCTAGTGGCCCTCCGGTGCCCATCTTCTGCTATATGAGGTCTTTTATCCTGGAAAAAATTAGAGGCAAGCTCACAAGACGAAACTTCGCCGCCACGAGGCGGAACCTTGGCGGAACCAATCTAGGGCTCCGATAGAGCTGTTCTGCCGGGGAAACTTCCCTCCGGGAGGGGGAAATCATCGCCATCATCATCACCAACGATCCTCTCACCGGGAGGGGGTCAATCTCCATCAACATCTTCACTAGCACCATCTCCTCTCCAAACCCTAGTTCATCTCTTGTATCCAATCTTGTATCAAAACCACAAATTGGTACATGTGGGTTGCTAGTAGTGTTGATTACTCCTTGTAGTTGATGCTAATTGGTTTACTTGGTGGAAGATCATATGTTCAGATCCTTTATGCATATTAATACCCCTCTGATTATGAACATGAATATGCTTTGTGAGTAGTTACGTTTGTTCCTGAGGACATGGGTGAAGTCTTGCTATTAGTAGTCATGTGAATTTGGTATTCGTTCGATATTTTGATGAGATGTATGTTGTCTCTCCTCTAGTGGTGTTATGTGAACGTTGACTACATGACACTTCACCATTATTTGGGCCTAGAGGAAGGCATTGGGAAGTAATAAGTAGATGATGGGTTGCTAGAGTGACAGAAGCTTAAACCCTAGTTTATGCGTTGCTCCGTAAGGGGCCGATTTGGATCCATATGTTTCATGTTGTGGTTAGGTTTACCCTAATACTTATTTTGTAGTTGTGGATGCTTGCAATAGGGGTTAATCATAAGTGGGATGATTGTCCAAGTAAGGTCAGTACCCAAGCACCAGTCCACCCACATATCAAATTATCAAAGTACCGAACGTGAATCATATGAGCGTGATGAAACTAGCTTGACAATAATTCCCATGTGTCCTCGGGAGAGCTTTTCCCATTATAAGAAGTTGTCCAGGCTTTTCCTTTGCTACAAAAAGGATTGGGCCACCTTGCTGCACCTTATTTACTTTCATTGCTTGTTACTCGTTACAAATTATCTTATCACAAAACTATCTATTACTTACAATTTTAGTACTTGCAGAGAATATCTTACTGAAAACCACTTGTCATTTCCTTCTTCTCCTCGTTGGGTTCGACACTCTTACTTATCGAAAGGACTACGATAGATCCCCTATACTTGTGGGTCATCAACGCCTCCAGCTTATGGCTACTCATCGGTAACCTTTTTCAACTTGGCATCCACCAAATTAGAGGATGCGGTACTGGATGCAGACCCTCACATTAAACTAAGCTTCAGAAGATATGGTATGCATACTAACATTCAAAAGAACAAAAGTTCAGCGTCTTTATGCATCTCAATGATTCACCATACTATAACCAATACAAAGCTGTGAGAAGGTGTGGAAATAAAGAAAATCGCTCGATACTTCTCTAAGCAAAGGGCCTCCCTGCGCACGCATTAATTTCCTGAGCATGCTTGTTTCCTCTCAATGTTGTGAGCACTTTGAGCATGTTGGCAACTCCACAGCTAGCTAGCTGCCTCATCTTGCAATTGATGCTGACACATTTGCATCAAACGCATGAGGCAATAGAGATGACTCAACATGAGTCCATATTGTGCAGTTCCCTGAAATCATCTTCATTGTCCTGAATCTGAAAAGATAGGAAAACAATAGCTATACTTAAAAGGTGTTGCAAAACAGTAGAATATATCAATAGCTCGGCACGACAAACCACGATCATCTAGATGAAGGGGATACTGACCTGCCTGAGGAAGATTATATATAATTTCATAAGTCCTTGGTTGATTTCCACCTTCGGTTGCACTGCTTGTTTGCTCCTCCACACATGACAGGATCGTTCCGCACTGCAATCAGCAAGTCAACATACGAATATGCTTATTTCATCTTGCGGTGGTCATTGTACCTAGTTACGAATGTAGGAATACCTAGAGCACCATGAGGTTATCTGACAATAGGTAGATGCAACCATATAAATTTTGTGCGGTGCTACAAAAATTGAGGTTTGTGTCCCTTCTCGTTATGAGAATTCTTCTTGAAGTTGGTAGAATGTGACGACTTGTTCTTTGCATCAAACTTGCCTTTCCCCTGAGATTTGTTCTTGTTGTTTTGGGGCTGGTTGGGCTGGAAGTTCTTCTCATGTACCATGTGGGCACTAGAAGCTCCCTCAGCGACCCGAGCACGTGTGTCTTTTGCTCTCGCCTTCTCTTCAAAATCAAGAGTTCTAATGAAATCCGAAATGGAAAACTCATGTCTCTTGTTTTTCAGAGAAGTGGCAAAATCGTTCCACGAAGATGGAAGCTTGGCAATGACAGTCCTAGCAACAAATATGTCCGGCAACACACACTTAAAGTACTCAAGTTCCTTAGCGAGTGACTGTATCTCATGAGTCTGCTGAACAACAGAGCGCTCATCAGTCATCTTGTAGTCACAGAATTACTCCATGACGTACAACTCAGTGCCAGCGCCCGAGGCCCCAAACGTGGCCTCGAGAACAGCCCACATGTCTTTGCCACTGTCAAACGATATATATGAATCCACAATGGAATCGTCAAGAACACTCAACAGGGCGGCTTTGAAGAGGGTATCCATATTCTCAAAAGCTTCCTGCTATGTAGGATTAAGATCGCCCTCAGGCTTACCCTTAGTGGCGTCATAGGAGTACATGATCTAAAACCAATATACTGCTCTTGTGCGCCACCTTTTATATTGCACCCCCTTAAAAGTAGGCGGCTTCAAAAGCGCAGCAAAACCACTCGGAGTAAATTGCCTATAATCATGTTTTTGGATTGGATTGTTGAATATATGAGCAATTTACTATGAGATTTATCTGAATCAATAGTAAATAGATCATGACAACAATTGCAAAGATCAAAGTAATGATGCGGACTAAAGCAGGATGACAGAATCACATACTGTACAGTGGGAGCAGAACCGTGTGGTTGATGTTGTCACTCATGTCGTTGATGAAGAGGTTACCGACGTCGGGGAAGAAGGCTGTCGTTGAGGAAGTCGTCGCTGGCAGCAGTCACAGGAGTGTGCTCCTGAAAAAGCTGATCGCCCCTCTCCCGTACAGGATCATGAAAGGCGGGGTTCAGAGGACTGTTGTCCCTTCTTGCGGTGCACGCCGGAAGGAGGGCTAGAGAAGAATTGCATGGCGGCACTAAGATCTGGAATGGTGCGAAACCATATGATACATCGGTGGCTAGGGTAGAGCCTGTCAGGTTAGTCGTGCGAGTAAGACCAAGTATAAATAGTAGGCATTTGGCCCAAACCCCACGTCCAAGTCAATAATAGCCCCACCAAGGCTTGTCTAAAAAAGGATGAGTAATTAAGGCGTCCGTTAATTATTAATCAATGACTTAATAAATTTTCCACGTGGATAGCTTTTGTCCTTGGACAGGCTCATTCCCGAAGAGCGCACATGTAGGTTTCCTATTATCATGCTCATGCAAATGCTAGAATAGATCACATTATAAAGTGGTGCAACTCACACTCACCTAGCAGTATGTGACTAAACTTTAGTCCCACTCACACCATACTTAGAGCATGGTTAATAGTATAGCCAACATCCGGCTATATGAAGTTGACACATCATCTAGAACCAACCTAATAGCCTGCTAGTACAATAGTTAGTCCCTTTAGTATAATACTATATCATTAATAATGGCCCCACCTTTTGTCTCACAAAGTATGTTGGAGCTCCTGCTACAATCGGCTACAAGTTTACAACCCGCTTCTCTTCTCTCTCCTTCAACCAAGCACAAATGCTATATTTAAATCCTTATAGCCTGCTTATGTCATCTAATAGTAGTACTTGCTCTAAAGTTACTCTCCACTGTGTAGTCTGAAATGCCGGGCGTGCAGCGGGCGGTGCCCCCGGTCAGCGCGCCGCTTCAATGGCGGAAGCAGTGAGAGGTCGCGTCGCCCTGACTTGCCATCAATGTGGAGCAGCGGGCTCAGCTGGCGACGGGAGAGAAGCGCGTGTGGGAGGGGGGATGGGTTTTTGTTGGGCCAAGAAGGTGAGAAGCCAACTTTCCTCTCTTTCTTCATTTATTGCTTGCCACATCATCTACTTTATCTAGACATGTGTGATGTTACTACCTATGTTACTCCCACTATGGGTAGTCTCATAATTTTCCTCGTCGTCATCTGAGTCCTAGAAGATCTCACCCACATCATCATTAGGCATGCAGCCGCCTTAATGGACAACATGCGCAGAAGGACTAGAGGCGACTGAGGACGCACCACATCGTGGGCACTCCGTACGTGCTCGTGTGCGTGCAACATGCATGCTTTTCCATCGCTGCTAGCTCTAAGGGCGAGGCTGCGGTCGTCTTCGTCTCCGACTAGTCGTTGAGCAACGACGACAAAGAGGTGTTGCAAGAGATGCGTAGGCACCGTTGTGTGCGAGCTTCGCCGTAGCACGACGAACTGGACGTTGCCACAGATGGCACACGCCTCCATGCAACTGAATGTGTGCGCATGCATGTGTTATTCACGTGCATTATGTGGCCGAGTGTGTGTGCATGCATGTGTTGTGTACGTGCGTTGTGTGTTCCATGTTGTGCACGTATGTGCATGAGTTGGATCGTCATGAGTTAGTGCGTTGGCGTGTGTACATGCGTGGCTGCATGCATCCTTGATACGTCTCCAACGTATCTATAATTTATGAAGCATTCATGCTTTTATATTATCTGTTTTGGATGATTATGGGCTTTATTATACACTTCTATATTACTTTTGGGACTAACCTACTAACCGGAGGCCCAGCCCATATTGCAGTTTTCTTGCCTATTTCAGTGTTTCGAAGAAAAGGAATATCAAACGGAGTCCAAACGGAATGAAACCTTCGGGAGCGTGATTTTTGGAACGAACATGATCCGGGAGACTTGGAGTTCACGTTAGAGAAGCTTCAAGGAGGCCACGAGGGTGGGGGAGCCCCCCCCCACTGGGAGCGCCCCCCTGTCTCGCGGGCCCCTCGAGCGTCCCCCGACCGACTTCTTTCACCTATATATCTCCATATACCCCGAAAACATCGAAACAGAAGATAGATCGGGAGTTCTGCTGCCGCAAGCCTCTGTAGCCACCAAAAACTAATCGGGACCCTGTTCCGGCACCCTGCCGGAGGGGGATCCCTCACCGGTGGCCATCTTCATCATCCTGACGCTCTCCATGACGAGGATGGAGTAGTTCACCCTTGGGGCTGAGGGTATGTACCAGTAGCTATGTGTTTGATCTCTCTCTCTCTCTCTCTCTCTCTCTCTCTCTCTCTCGTGTTCTTGATTTGGCACGATCTTGATGTATCGCGAGCTTTGCTATTATAGTTGGATCTTATGATGTTTCTCCCCCCTCTACTCTCTTGTAATGGATTGAGTTTTCCCTTTGAAGTTATCTTATCGGATTGAGTCTATAAGGATTTCAAAACACTTGATGTATGTCTTAACGTGCTTATCTGTGGTGACAATGGGATATTCACGTGATCCACTTGATGTATGTTTTGGTGATCAACTTGCGGGTTCCGCCCATGAACCTATGCATAGGGGTTGGCACATGTTTTCTTCTTGACTCTCTAGTAGAAACTTTGGGGCACTCTTTGAAGTACTTTGTGTTGGTTGAATAGATGAATCTGAGATTTGTGACACTCCAAAATTTTAATTTGGTTTTTATCAAAAACTTTGTGGTTTTTGAAAAGAGGCCATTTAAATTTTCTTTCAGAAAACCTTCCTCTTAAAAACTTCCTTTGCTTTGGCAAGGATTTTATTTTTTTCAAACTTTGGTGTTTGATCTTTTGAAACTTCTTCTCTGTTGGTTCCCTCTCAAATCTATTTTGGGAGTTTAATCTTTTTCTTTTAAAAAGAAACTCTATGAAAATTTGGGATTTTCATATCTTGAAAACCACCCATGACTTGGCATTTTGCCCATGTGGTAAAACCCCTCCAAAACCTCCCCTCCTCCTTGTAATCAACCTAACTTCTCTGTCCCAACTAATCCAAGCAAGTTTTGGATTTTATTCTAATTATTTTTCCTCTCAAATCAATTCTGAAAATTATTTGGAGCCTGAGTGATTTTCAAAGCAAGTACCCTTTTGCATCTGAGTTTTTATCCCAAACCAACTCTCCTGGATAGTCCTTTGTACCCACAACCCAGAACCATCTTGATCCACTCCTTCTCTTTTCAAATTTTTCAAAATTCAGTCTCTGCAAGTTTGGACCAGATTTGCCAAATTTGATGAAATTCATATCTACACTCCTCCAAAAATTCCACCAAAATTCAGGCAGCCTACTTGAGCAATGAGAAGCCACTCCACCAAAAATCAGCTCAAGGAAAAATCCCCAGAGGCCAAATTCATTCTGTCGAACACCTGAGCTGCACTGTTCCTTTGCAAGTTCAGAGAGTTCAGAGATTCAGTCGTTTTCCCTTCGTCAGACTCGGTCACGCGGCCACAGTGCGCCCTGGCGCGTTGCACGCAGCCTCTTCTCCCTGGCCAGCACCCCGCACGCACGCTTGGCCGATTCCTGGCGTCGGTAGCAACGAGCCTCGCCGGCGTTGGAAGCTTCTGCGGTGGCTGCACCTTCCATGGCGGCCAACAAGGGCCCGAGCCCTCTCGCCACGCCACCCGGCGCCGCCCAACACCCCCTGGCTCTTCGCGTGTCCCTGCCATGCCAGCGCACGCCCGTGGCACCGTCGCCGTGGCCCGGCAAGCACGGAACGTGCTCCCTGTCGCCGACGGGCCGCGCCACCCCCGTTCCGTCGAGCTCGCCATAGCACCAAATCCCAGCCCGATTAGCACCTAAATGGGACCGGTGGACCTCAACGGCGATGCCCAAGCCCCTAATCCCACTGCCCAACCACAGCACCGCCGTAATCACTCGCCGGAGACCCCCGTTCACGGCAACCGCCTCAGGCCGCCTATAAAAAGGGCCCCCGAGCTCACCCTCGTGCATGCATCATCACCACTCCTCACCAACGCCCCGCCAGGCCACTAGGAGGACCTCGAGGAGGTCTCCTCCCCCAACTCCGGCCGCCCCGATCCGCCTCGGCCTCCACCATGATTCGCTCTGGTGAGGCCATCTCCGGCGCCCAAACCCCGTCCGTTACCCCCTCTAGCTACCAGAAGCCTAACCCCCTCTTCAATTTGATCTCTGCAGCCCTCTCCGACGAGTCCCTCAACCACCCGAGCCGCCGTCCGCCGGAGCAAAGCTCGCCGTCGATGTGGTACTCGCCGGCGACCACCACCACCACCAACCGACGCGGAATGGCGCCCTGAGCACGGAGGTACCCTCCGATCCCCCTGCCTCGCCGTGGATCGCCGCCGGCGACCACCGCGGCTCTCGGGCGCCGACGAGCTTCGTCCCCCCCCCCTTTTTGAAAGTTCAAACCTGACGAGTGGGACCCCACCGTCAGCCTCTCTGCCCTCTCTATTGAATCGTTTTCTGGAAGCGCCTTCGGGCAAAATGCGCTTTCCCCTCTGGGCTGGCGTATTCAACACTGGAACGTTTTCTGTTTTTATAAGCTAGCCCCTGGGAACTTTCTGTTTCATTATAGATGAGTCCCTGGACAAAAACCTTTATAACTTTTAATCAGGAAAGTATTTTTGATTGATTCTTTTTCTGTTCTCTTTAAAATTTTGTCTAGTTTTTTATCAGATTTATTTGAAAAATATTTGGAATACTTTTTGGGCACTCCTTGGTATTTACGATAGCGCATATATTTTCTTTATACCGTAGATACCGAAGGAGGTGACGGAGCCGCGAACTTCACCGAGCTAGGCTCCGACTACTCTGAACCAGGCAAGCATGTTTGAACTTTTGATATGATGAGTGTCTTGGCATGTTTTGCATTTAGTTAGTTTCATGGCATGTTGAGGAGCATATCGATGAACGTTATTTTATGCAATATTGAGGTAAGTGAGTTCGATGATCCATAAGTGGATGGATGTGAGTATGAATGGCCATGTGTTGGCATGAGGATGGGTAAGATGGCAGTGTCGTAGCATGCCAGTCTTATGCCAGACTATGTGACTTCAGTGTCAAACCGTATCGGTCCAGTTCCTCTCATTTCCTTCCCTGTACTACCACATGTTTTCCGCAAGGAATATGGTTTAGTAAGTTGCAAACCGCTTTTCTGGTACACACCAAAAGGAGAGGCCGTGATGA
>NC_057810.1:642382673-642392507 GCF_018294505.1 Triticum aestivum
TTCTGTGATGTCGCCCCGACGTCCGACTGTGGCATTTCTTTTAAAGCCCTTTCTGTGATGTCGCCCCGACGTCCGACTGTGGTATTTCTTTTAAAGCCCTTTATGTGGTGTCGCTAAGACGCCCGACTGTGGCATCATTTCCTTATATTTATTTGTTCACCTTTCGAGGCGTCGCTTCAGACACCCGATCGGTAGTTATTTATGTTTTGTTGGGATTTCAGGCGGACTACCGCCGTTTCCCTTTTACTTACCTTGTTATGCTAATTTTTGAATGTACATTGGTGAATTATTCATGACGCATCCATGCATGCATTTGTTATATCTTACGTCCGAACTGTCTTGCGAGTACTTTCAAAGTACTCATTGTCTTGTTGATTTGGCCAGATGCTGACGAAGGCGATCTCATGGATGAAGAGTTTGATAGCGAGTCCGACACCTAGAGGAGTCCCAGTCAGTCTCGTGCGACCCTGGATTTGGTCACTGTTTTATATCCGCTTCCGCTACCAAATAAATTCATCGAGCCTCACCTCGACGCTCGATGAGATGACAGACTTAGAGTCTTGTATTTCTCTCCCCGCTGTGTTTCTCCACCACCGCCCTATCCTCGAGTCAGTAGTATGCCTCCACACCACTGTGTCATGTCCGCCATTATGTATAATTATTTGCGTGCTTGTAATAATTTGGTTGAGCAACCGTAGTTCGACCCTGTAATATATTTTATGCTACTGGCTTATTGTATCAATAATCTGTCTACCAGTGAGGAGGATTTCTCTCATACTGGACTCAAAAGATTGGTTTCTCAATAAATATTTTTATTGGAAAACCGGTCGTGACAAGCTTGGTACCAGAGCCAGGCTGACTGTAGGAAGCCACTAGGTGCGATCGCTAATTGGTTATTAGCATGATAGAGCTAATTTATATTTTTGCAATTGTAGTCATTTTCTGTCAGTCAGCATAAATTTATGATCTGACCATGCAGAATTTTTGCCTACTTTTGTAGATGGCCGACAACAGCTGCGAGTCTCAGACCTTCGCCAACGTGCCCGATGAGTTCGTCAAGCTTCTTTCCTTCATCGTTCAGGTCGCGATGGGGCCATCTGTGCGCCCAGTTTTCACACTCTGCCAGCACCGAGTCAACGACAGTCTGACCATGCTCCAGGCCGCGGTGCAGTTCAAGGGAGGGTGTGGTGAGTTACGCCGCTTCCGGTTCTTGGGAAGAGCCATGCCTATGGAGAGGCATGCTATGCAGATGGCAGCCCGCGAGGCGATAGCTCGTCTCAGGGATGTCCTCCCCATGATGAAGACTCGTCGTTACCGTTATCTTCCGTGCCATGTGCCTTACACCTGTCACTACGCATACTCCTGCCCCAGAGGAGAACGAGACGGGGCTTTTGAGATGCTCATTGAGTATCTCCGGGCCCTGGAGGCAGCCTTCGACAACCTGGTGGACGACTTCGTAGCTACCCGCATGGACTCAGTTCATGGCTGTGCTGCCAACAGGAGGGAGCTCCTACCCATCGCACCGCCACTGACTTTGGTCTCGTCCTCAGCATCTTATACGCCTACTCGTCGCCTGCCTTCTACCAAAGAATTCAACCAAGTCATTGCACCCACTTCAGCGCGCACTGCACCACCCTTCGCGCCCACTCCTGTATGTGTTGCTCTGCCCCTGGCAACCGCTCCGTCCACTCTGCGCAACACTACACGTATGGAGCCCATTAGCAAGGAGGAAGTCGAGTCCCCAACCTCGCTACGCCTCGCCCTCGGCAGGGCAAAGGAGGTCATCAACATCTCTGCCTGAGTACGCCTAGCTGCCATGTGATGTACCGCTTTGTAAGATATGTACATAGGTTGTGAGAAGTAGCCTGTTTGCGCATCATGTAGGATCTGGAGAAGTGCACTAGCCTAAATAACATGTCAGGATTATGTATGCATATCCTGAGTGATGTATTGTATAATTACCGCCCGCGTGTAAGATATGTAATGAGCAGTCCTTCTCCGTGCGCAAGTCGATTTGTTTTTCTTAAGTAAGCTGGGTTATTTAGTTTTATTTGCCATCTTTATGCATTTTCTTGGAATTGTTTTTGCGACTCTTTCCGCTTTTCTTATGAGTTTTACAAAAAAATATTTCCCCAGAGTGAAAAATGTCTCGTCCTTGGACTCGCTCCATGCCAACTCCACCAGAGGAAAATTATGATGCACAACCCAGCAACGAGTTCACTCAGGGACAGTCAAGCCAACAGGGCAGTGAATCGGCACTTTCACAAATGTGCCGCCTTTATGAGCAGAGTCAGCAACAACATCGGGAAATGATGAACCAAGTCATCAACATGGGAAATCACCATGGACAGTATCAGCAGCATTCCAAGTTATCTGAGCTACAGAAGACACATCCTCAAACATTTTCTCACACTGACAAACCTCTTGAAGCCGAGGACTGGCTTCAAGATATGGAGAGAAAATTAATTATTGCAAAATGTTCAGACCCCGAGAAGGTATTGTATGCTCCGCACTATCTCACAGGAGCAGCCGCATCGTGGTGGGAGAATTTTCTGCACATGCATCCCAACGAAAATGACATAACCTGGGATGATTTCAAGGAAGGTTTCCGTGGTGCACACATTCCTAAGAGTATTATGAAAATCAAGAAGAGAGAGTTCGATGACCTCAAACAAAGGAACATGACAGTGTCAGATTACAACAGTCAATTTACTCTATTGTCCCGCTACGCCAATGAAGAGCGTATGACTGAAATCAAGAAGATGGAGAAATTCCTTGACGGTCTGGCGCCCGCGCTTAAATGCCAACTGGTCGTGCACACTTTTCCTGATTTTAAAACACTGATGGACAAAGCCATTACTCTGGAAAATGAGAGACGCAGTCTGGAAGATATCCGCAAGCGAAAAAGGGACCAGACTAATCATGCTCGCAATCACCAAAGCAAGACAGATTTTCAAAAGGGTGGGACACACAAATCCTCATCCAATGTCTCACGCCCAATCAAGAATTTTCATGCAAGGGACAAGGAATTCACCTATCGCCCCGGCGTTACTTGTTACGCTTGTGGAGAAGAAGGGCACTATGCCAAACAGTGCCCCAAGCCAAGGAATTCAACCCCAAAGCCGAACAACGGCGGCAACAATTCCGCGCCCAAGCGAAACAATTTCAATCCCAATAATAACCACAGGAAGGGTCATCTGAACCACGTAACCAAAGAGGAGGCACAAAATGCTCCGGATATCGTACTCGGTACGTTTCCTGTCAACACAATACCTGCAATGGTTTTGTTTGATTCAGGAGCTTCTCACTCTTTCATTTCGAAAATTTTTGCTTTGCAAAATAATTTTTCGATGCTTCCTTTGGAGAAATCCATGATCACCAAGTCCCCTGGGATTCAACAAGTTACTCAGAATTACTGTCAGAATGTGGTCATTGAGTTCGAAGGATTGGAGTTTCATGCAAATCTTATTGTGTTGGAAAATAAAGGACTGGATGTCATCCTAGGGATGGATTGGCTAACCACCAATAAGGGTTTTATCGACTGTTTCAACAGGACCATAATTCTCACACACCACCAAGGGAAGACAATAAGAGTATCAGCCAAGGAAGGAAAAATACCCCGGCAACCGAGGTTAAATAAGGTGGACGTTTCTGAGCTAAACAAGGTTCCAGTAGTGTGTGAATTTCCAGATGTATTCCCTGAAGAACTACCAGGCATGCCACCAGATCGAGAAATAGAATTCCGCATTGAGCTAGCACCAGGAACCACCCCCATATACAAGAAACCATACAGAATGGCACCATCCGAGTTGATCGAGTTGAAGAAGCAAATAAAGGAATTACTGGAAAAAGGATACATTCGAGCCAGCTCCTCACCTTGGGGATCACCAATTTTATTTGCCAAAAAGAAGGATGGAACGCTGAGATTGTGTATTGACTATCGAGCACTTAACATGGTCACAGTCAAAAACAAATACCCGATGCCAAGGATAAACGATTTGTTTGATCAACTCGCTCAGGCCAAGGTATTCTCAAAAATTGACTTAAGGTCAGGATACCATCAATTGAAGGTACGGACGGAAGATATCCCCAAAACAGCCTTCACCTCCAGATATGGACTGTACGAGTTCACAGTGATGCCATTTGGATTAACTAACGCCCCAGCATATTTTGTTCACCTCATGAACAAAGTATTTATGAAGTTCATGGACAAGTTCGTCGTGGTATTCATCGACGATATTCTGGTATACTCCAAGACACCAGAAGAGCACGCAGAACATCTCAGGATTGTGCTAGGAGAGCTAAGAAAACACCAATTGTCTGCCAAGTTCAGCAAGTGCGAATTTTGGCTAAGACAAGTAGGCTTTCTAGGCCACGTGCTGACCCAAGACGGTATCGCAGTGGACCCAGAGAAAGTCAAGGCCGTACTTGGCTAGAAGTCACCAGCCAGCGTAACGGACATACGGAGTTTCTTGGGAATGGCAGGATATTATCGCAGATTTATTGAAGGATTTTCCACCATAGCCAAGCCTATGACACAGTTGCTCAAGAAAGATAAGAAGTTTGAATGGACAGAAGCCTGCGAGAAAAGTTTCCAAGAGCTAAAGCGGAAGTTAACGACAGCACCGGTATTAATTGTACCCGACATACACAAGAATTTTGAAGTATATTGTGACGCGTCCAGAAAGGGTCTCGGATGCGTGTTGATGCAGGAAGGCAAGGTTGTCTCCTACGCTTCAAGGCAACTTCGCAAGCATGAGGAAAATTATCCCACTCATGACTTAGAAATGGCAGCAGTTATTCGTGCACTCAAGGAATGGAGGCATTTCTTACTTGGGAATCGATGTGAAATATATACGGATCACAAAAGTCTCAAATATATTTTCACGCAGCCAGAATTAAACTTACGGCAACGACGTTGGTTGGAGTTGGTAAAGGATTATGATGTTGGTATCCATTACCATCCAGGGAAAGCAAATGTAGTGGCCGATGCCCTTAGTCGGAACCCCAGCTCCGACGAAAACAATCTGCATAGCTTGAGGCCCGAATTCCAACAAGGAATTGCCAAGCTCAACTTGATAATGGTAGCAGAAGGCACCATATCAAACTTGGAAATACAACCCAACCTTGTGGAGAAAATTAAACAAGCTCAGCCCGGTCACACCAGCATCGAAGGCATCAAAAGAAATTTGAGTATGGGCAAGGCCTCGGAATTCGTCATAGACAATGAAGGAATATTATGGTACAGAGAAAGGCTCTGCGTGCCAAACATAGAAGACCTTAAACAGCAAATTTTAGCTGAAGCACACACCACTCCATATTCAATCCACCCTGGAGGAACCAAAATGTATAAGGATATTCAGGAAAGATTTTGGTGGCACGGTATGAAGAGGGACATAGCCACCTTCATTGCATGTTGCGACTCATGTCAACGCATAAAAGCTGAGCATCAGAGACAAGCCTGACTACTGCAACCGAACAAAATACCTGAGTGGAAATGGGATGAAATAGGGATGTATTTCATTGTCGGACTACCTCGGTCACGACACGGGAATGATGCCATATGGGTCATCACTGACAGGTTAACCAAAGTGGCACACTTTATTCCAATAAAGACGACCCACACCACTCAGAGGCTTGCCAGGATTTATCTTTCCCGCATAGTTTGTCTGCACGGTGTCCCGAAGACTATAATATCCGACAGGGGCACTCAGTTCGTCTCAAGATTTTGGGAGCATTTACAACAGGCCCTGGGAACCCAACTAGCCTTCAGTACCGCATACCACCCACAGACTGATGGACAAACAGAACGCGTAAACCAGGTTTTAGAAGACATGCTGAGAGCATGTGTCCTCACATATGGAACCAGTTGGGAAGAAAGCCTGCCATACGCCGAGTTCGCGTACAACAATAGCTACCAGGCCAGCCTACAAATGGCACCATTTGAGGCTTTATACGGACGAAGATGTCGTACCCCGTTAAATTGGTCAGAGACCGGAGACAGCCGCATCTTCGGACCAGACATGCTCAGAGAAGCCGAGGAAAAGGTCAAGCTAATCAGAGACCGACTTAAGACTGCTCAAAGTCGACAGAAGAGTTATTATGATCAGAAACATCGTAGGGTCAGCTTCGAACCCGGTGAGTTCGTATACTTGAGAGTATCCCCTATGAGAGGACTGCAACGGTTTAAGATTAAAAGAAAGTTAGCACCAAGATTCATTGGACCATTCTGCATAGTGGCACGAAGAGGCACTGTAGCCTACCAGCTAGACTTACCCGAAGACTTGTCCGACATTCACGACGTGTTCCATGTCTCTCAATTAAGGAAGTGCATAAGCAACCCAGAGAAACAAGTATCCCATGAAAACATTGACGTGCAGCCAGACCTCACTTATCGGGAACGTCCCGTAAGAATATTAGAGGAGTCTGAAAGGAGGACCCGACAGAAGACCATCAAGTTTTTCAAAGTCCAATGGAGCAATCACACCGACAGTGAAGCAAGTTGGGAAAGAGAGGATTTTCTTCGGGCAGAGCATCCACACTTATTTAAGGATCAGCTGAAATCTCGGGGACGAGATTTTTCCTAAGGGGGTAGGTGTTGTGACACTCCAAAATTTTAATTTGGTTTCTATCAAAAACTTTGTGGTTTTTGAAAAGAGGCCATTTAAATTTTCTTTCAGAAAACCTTCCTCTTAAAAACTTCCTTTGCTTTGGCAAGGATTTTATTTTTTTCAAACTTTGGTGTTTGATCTTTTGAAACTTCTTCTCTGTTGGTTCCCTCTCAAATCTATTTTGGGAGTTTAATCTTTTTCTTTTAAAAAGAAACTCTATGAAAATTTGGGATTTTCATATCTTGAAAACCACCCATGACTTGGCATTTTGCCCATGTGGTAAAACCCCTCCAAAACCTCCCCTCCTCCTTGTAATCAACCTAAGTTCTCTGTCCCAACTAATCCAAGCAAGTTTTGGATTTTATTCTAATTATTTTTCCTCTCAAATCAATTCTGAAAATTATTTGGAGCCTGAGTGATTTTCAAAGCAAGTACCCTTTTGCATCTGAGTTTTTATCCCAAACCAACTCTCCTGGATAGTCCTTTGTACCCACAACCCAGAACCATCTTGATCCACTCCTTCTCTTTTCAAATTTTTCAAAATTCAGTCTCTGCAAGTTTGGACCAGATTTGCCAAATTTGATGAAATTCATATCTACACTCCTCCAAAAATTCCACCAAAATTCAGGCAGCCTACTTGAGCAATGAGAAGCCACTCCACCAAAAATCAGCTCAAGGAAAAATCCCCAGAGGCCAAATTCATTTTGTCGAACACCTGAGCTGCACTGTTCCTTTGCAAGTTCAGAAAGTTCAGAGATTCAGTCGTTTTCCCTTCGTCAGACTCGGTCACGCGGCCACAGTGCGCCCTGGCGCGTTGCACGCAGCCTCTTATCCCTGGCCAGCACCCTGCACGCACGCTTGGCCGATTCTTGGCGTCGGTAGCAACGAGCCTCGCCGGTGTTGGAAGCTTCTGCGGTGGCTGCACCTTCCGTGGCGGCCAACAAGGGCCCGAGCCCTCTCGCCACGCCACCCGGCGCCGCCCAACACCCCCTGGCTCTCCGCGTGTCCCTGCCATGCCAGCGCACGCCCGTGGCAGTGTCGCCATGGCCCGGCATGCACGGAACGTGCTCCCTGCCGCCGACGGGCCGCGCCACCCCCGTTCCGTCGAGCTCGCCCATAGCACCAAATCCCAGCCCGATTAGCACCTAAATGGGACCGGTGGACCTCAACGGCGATGCCCAAGCCCCTAATCCCACTGCCCAACCACAGCACCGCCGTAATCACTCGCCAGAGACCCCCGTTCACGGCAACCGCCTCGGGCCGCCTATAAAAAGGGCCCGCGAGCTCACCCTCGTGCACGCATCATCACCACTCCTCACCAACGCCCCGCCAGGCCACTAGGAGGACCTCGAGGAGGTCTCCTCCCCCAACTCCGGCCGCCCCGATCCGCCTCGGCCTCCACCACGATTCGCTCCGGTGAGGCCAACTCCGGCGCCCAAACCCCGTCCGTTACCCCCTCTAGCTACCAGAAGCCTAACCCCCTCTTCAATTTGATCTCTGCAGCCCTCTCCGACGAGTCCCTCGACCACCCGAGCCGCCGTCCGCCGGAGCAAAGCTCGCCGTCGACGTGGTACTCGCCGGCGACCACCACCACCACCAACCGACGCGGAATGGCGCCCTGAGCACGGAGGTACCCTCCGATCCCCCTGCCTCGCCGTGGATCGCCGCCGGCGACCACCGCGGCTCTCGGGCGCCGACGAGCTTCGTCCCCCCCCCCTTTTTGAAAGTTCAAACCTGACGAGTGGGACCCCACCGTCAGCCTCTCTGCCCTCTCTATTGAATCGTTTTCTGGAAGCGCCTTCAGGCAAAATGCGCTTTCCCCTCTGGGCTGGCGTATTCAACACTGGAACGTTTTCTGTTTTTATAAGCTAGCCCCTGGGAACTTTCTGTTTCATTATAGATGAGTCCCTGGACAAAAACCTTTATAACTTTTAATCAGAAAAGTATTTTTGATTGATTCTTTTTCTATTCTCTTTAAAATTTTGTCTAGTTTTTTATCAGATTTATTTGAAAAATATTTGGAATACTTTTTGTGCACTCCTTGGTATTTATGATAGCGCATATATTTTCTTTATACCGTAGATACCGAAGGAGGTGACGGAGCCGCGAACTTCACCGAGCTAGGCTCCGACTACTCTGAACCAGGCAAGCATGTTTGAACTTTTGATATGATGAGTGTCTTGGCATGTTTTGCATTTAGTTAGTTTCATGGCATGTTGAGGAGCATATCGATGAACGTTATTTTATGCAATATTGAGGTAAGTGAGTTCGATGATCCATAAGTGGATGGATGTGAGTATGAATGGCCATGTGTTGGCATGAGGATGGGTAAGATGGCAGTGTCGTAGCATGCCAGTCTTATGCCAGACTATGTGACTTCAGTGTCAAACCGTATCGGTCCAGTTCCTCTCATTTCCTTCCCTGTACTACCACATGTTTTCCGCAAGGAATATGGTTTAGTAAGATGCAAACCGCTTTTCTGGTACACACCAAAAGGAGAGGCCGTGATGATGGTTCCATGGCCCTGGATTAAAGCCAGTCATCCGGTCAGGGGGCATGGGTGTTTCCGGTTGGGACCGAGAGGGGGGCACCCCTTAGAGCGCGCGTATATAAATTTGATCCCATGCTATTCGAGATTGTGATCTCCCCGTCTCAAAAGGTTTTCTTGGACGATGTCTAGGGTGATTCCTAGCATCGAGAGGTAGGATGGGTGTGTACTGGTTAGCTGTGTTTTCTTCCGAAATACCGTAAACGGAACTAGTCCTTCGTGACTACGGAAATCCGTTGGCTGTGGGAAAAAATTTGTACAAACTCTGCAGAGTCATCTATTCCTCCAAATCATCTATTCCCTGTCCTAGATCGATATTATCTTATCCTAATCAAATGTCAGTTTTGATGGCAGAGACTCCGGTGATTCGCATGAGTGCTAATTCCGGTTAAATGATTATTCTTGTGAATGGACTAACCCATTTATTCTCATGAATTAAATGTTTATTATGAGTATTATTTACTTGTGAATAAAAGCCCTTTATGCGATGTCGCTCAGACGTCCGACTGTGGCATTGTTGTATTCTACTTTCTTTTCAAGCCCTTTATGTGGTGTCGCTAAGACGCCCGACTGTGGCATTTCTTTTAAAGCCCTTTCTGTGATGTCGCCCCGACATCCAACTGTGGCATTTCTTTTAAAGCCCTTTCTGTGATGTCGCCCCGACGTCCGACTGTG